>NW_024543067.1:30815000-30865000 GCF_018167655.1 Microtus oregoni | reverse complement strand
CTTCAGGAGATGGTGATGGATGGGGCACAGCTGCCCATGGATGGAGGAAGACAACGGTGGGAAAGGAACTTTGAGATCAATCCTGACTTTGGTAGGAGCTCTCTTGCCACAGATCTGGAGAAAAAACCATGTTTGCAGTGGGACTGACATAAAATGAAAAGGGAAGTGTGTGGGAAGGAGTTTGGGATAAAATCTTTAAGGGGTATCACTGAAAAGTAGAAGAACGAGGAAAGACAACCAAACGTGGAACGATGCTGTTTGCTTTTAAGACACAAGGGAGCTTCATGAGCTGATGTCAGTAATTTAGGGGAAACTGGAAATGTTGTAGTGACATAAATTGGCACCCTTGTTTTATCTGCCTTATTACCTATACAAGTGAGTGTAGCTCACACACATATTTGATAATACAGCAAGTGATACTAATACGTGTGACTAGTAAAGTCACAATCACGCTGGTGTGATATCAGCTGATACTCTCCTTATAGAAACAGTGTTGAATGTAGTACCTACATATTTGTTTGCTAATGCCCAGTAACAAGGGATAATAGTTCAGTGGGAGGTTTTCTGGGTAGAAGTGCCTGCCCAGTGAACTCCAACAATCACAGACACATCTGTTGAATAGTCAGACTCACATATGGAACATGTTATGGAGAGAACGCACTTGCTTCAGAAGCAGCTCTTGGCATAGCAGATTTTCCTAGGGCTAAGGTATCTCAACTTGCTAAGTCCCCATCACATCTACTTCAGCAGCCAAGTGCTAACGATAACATATGTAAAAGCAGACACGGGTTGATAAGCTTCTGGAAACAGTCTAGATGAAGGCATGGGTCACATTTGGAAGATGTGACTCCTAAAAGATCTGATTGTAAGGTTGGTTCATCTCAGAAGTGAACTTTTGTTTAAGAGAAGAGTTCAGGGCTAGTGACATGGCTCAGCACTGAAGGTCCTTTCTGCCAAGTTTAACGAGGTAAGTTAGATCCTGGGATCCCACGCGGTGGAAGGAGAGAATGAACTATGGCCAGTTGTCTTCTAACTTCCTCATGTACATCTTTGATGTGGGATAATCTTTTTGTATGCTATGAAGATATATCTTTGCTAAAGCACCTTCCGATTGGTTTGATAAAGAGCTGAAAGGCCAGTAGCTAGGCAGGAAGAGGTTAGGTGCGACTTCTGGGCACTGGGCAGAGAGAAAGGAAGAGAAGAGGAATCTAGGCACAGGAGAGGCATCAGAGGAGACAGAGAGGGAATAGACATGCAGAGGGAGAGGTAAAAGTCACGAGTCACATGTCAGCACATAGATGAAGAGAAAGGGTTGATTTAATGTGCCATGGAGCATTCTCTGGGGAACAGATCTGTTCCATCCACGGCCAGGCATAGATGGAGAGTCGGTGAACCCCTGAAGGAGGAGATGACTTGACACTCAGAGTAGTAAGAAGAGCACAGAGAAGACTCTTCTTGATTCTCGCATGCCAAACCCCAACAAAGGACAACTAAGTTCTGAAAGACCTTCTCCAAGCACAAGGGGGCAAAAGGCAAGCCGTGCTTGTATCCGCTTCCTTGTCCTCATGGCCTGACGCCACACCTTCCATCAGATCCTCCTTTCTCTGTCACGGTTCTCTGTGCCCCAGACTCTGGAGTCTTCTGTGTGGTTCTGACGCCGCCTTGCCTTCCCTACTGAGACCAATGACTAGGGATTAGAAAAGTCTCCTTTTCCATATTAAAATTACCTATCTCAGAGCCAGTTCTCGCGCTACGGGCTCTGTCGGTCTTCGCTCCTGTCTTTAATGTGCATGAGGCACTTTGCCGTCTTGTTGTACGGCAGAGTTCCATCTGATGGGTTTTGGTGGGCAGGGTGGCTGGTGCCCAAATATCTGACAAGCTCCCTGAAATGTGAGAACCGCCACTCTGCAGAGCACACTCAGAGAAGAGACACAGAGCTAAAACTAAGGGCATGAACTCTTGAAAGCCATGATGGTACGGATTTACTGTGCACCCACTCTCCAGGACTGTCAGACAGTGTAAATGTCAGCCAGAAAAGTGTCCAAAATTCTGCCTCGGAGTTTTGTGGTGCTGGGGCTTGACATTTGAGATGAACACTACCACCGAGATGGATTGTTTCCCAAGGTCACCTGCCCCACAGGTGTGCACCAGATTACTAGGAGAGCGGTCATGGCTCCAGTTTCTCATCCGCTGCATTCACCTGTGGCTCAGGACTCCTCGAAGAAGCTCTTAAATCTCATTTTGCTAACCAAATTGCCCCTCATCCTGGGTGTCTGCCCTGGTGGTCTGTCTCAAGGCTCTGTGCTGGACCTGTCCGAAGCCCTGGCTTTCTGCGACAGTGTGGGAATGTCCCAGTTTCCCGCCTTCCTCACTCTACCCTGAGACATCACAGTTAAATGGACCCTGTGTATCTGTGTCCAGAGATGTAACAGATGGCACCTCGGGATTAAGGTACAGAGCTCTAGAAGGATTAGATTTTGCCCTTCAGTGGGATGAAGGGGACCTGACTTATCAAGAGTCCCTGACAACGCATGTGGTCGTTGTTGGATTTATTTCACCCTCGCTGCCCCTTGCCAAGTTGACTTTTCCATAAAAATCTGTGGAGGAAAGAACTCTTGAGTGAAGAACCAGAAGGACAAGGGTTGGAGTTCAGCTGTGTGACCTCAGACAGAACAATCACCCTCTTTGTGCCTGTCTTCTCAGGTGTGAAATTAGAAATGAGATAATCTAATGTTATCTACAATGAGGACAGCAGGGCCTCACAGGGACCTAAGGGACATGTGTTAGAAGAAGCTGTTAGCCTATTAGGAAAGGCTTAGCGGAATGAGGTCATGTGATGGTGAGAACAGTTGAAGTCATGTGGGAAGACCAGGCTGGTTAGTATTATGTTTAACCTTAAAATTGAAGATAATAGTGTCTTTGTATTCAACTATGGCTAGAGGCAATCATCACATCACAGATAAAGACTCAAGAGACTATGCAGAGGGGAGGAAGATGGCCCTGCAGAGGGTGCCTGAAGGCACTTGGGAGGACCGCTCAGCTAAGGAGAAAAGTGATTCTGATTCCTGCTGCTGGGCCATACCCTTGGGCAGACTCCCCAATGTTTCCCTCCAACAAGGCAGTTCAGGTAGGCCCTCCCTGGTGGGGGCCAGCTAGAGATGACGGATTTGGCCTCCTGATGGAATCACTATTTGTGTATCTTGTCCTTAGAACGTCTAGGGGCACCTGAAGAATGGTTTTATATTCATTCCCATGTGTCCACAAAGATGCATCTGAAAAAGAGTGGCTAACAAGACGCCCCACTGGGAGGCCTGGGCCACCATCTCTCAAAGGACAGATCATGTTAGTGACTCAGTAGGACACACGTGGCAACCCACATCAGCTGTGCAGCATCTATGGGGCTGTGACATTAATCTCAGCTATCAACATGATGAGCTATGGAACCACCTACGTGTTGAGCCTACCCGTGAAGGATTATCTAGGGCCTGTTGGTGGGGATTAATCTTGATTGGCATTGCAGTGGGTGTGGGGGAGAGCTGCCCGCTGCTGATGGTGCCACCCACAGGCTGGAGATCCTGCGCTGTATAAAAGCTAACCTGAGCACAGCCCTCCTTGCTCCATGGCTTTTGATTAGGGGTACCGTGTGACCAGCTGCTTCTGGTTCTTGCGGCCTTCACCTCCAAGGCAAAATGAACTTCCTTAAATTCCTTTGTCAGAGTGTTTTATCAAAACATCAGAAATCCACTAACTGGGCTGTCAACGCTTTGCAGCCTGGCCCTAAAAGCTCTCACAAGAGGCCTTGGGAATCACAGGTGGCTGCTTCTTCTGTCCCTCACATTTGCCGGCTTGGCACCAGCAAAGTGTAGCTGTTAAGCCTTGAGCAGGGAAGGAGGTGAGGGGTTCAGAGGAAAACTTGAGTTCCTAAAATGCAATAACTGAGACATTTAAACGATCTGTGTCCCTCAGGAAATTGACAAATTAGCTAAATCGTCAACTCATTTGTTGTTCGGACTTGAGAAGAAGAGACGTGGGAAGATCACAAAAGTCTAGCTCTCAAAGGTGCAGAACGGCTGAGGTGAAGATGAAAGAAATACTGCTTTAAAGGAGATGCCCAGGTCTATGGAGCAAAGATGGTGGGTAGAAACCTCCAGAGACAGCGTGCTGGCCTGGGGGAATGTGTGTGTGTGTGTGTGTGTGTGTGTGTGTGTGTGTGTGTGTGAATGGGTGGGCGCTGCAGGGTGAAGCCGACAGCACCTGCCCATTTCTGCGGTTACTTTCAAAGTCTAGCTTAAACACCCGATGGGCCTTCCCAGTTCCAAAGTGAGGTGTAGTATCCCAACAGTGTCCCTGGCTTCCTTTCTTCATGACATTTCTTATACTTTTGACCCTCGTTTCTTTGATTGTCTACCTTTAACCACTAGGCTCCAGAGAAGTTGATGGCTAGCTTTTGACCTCCACATCTATTTAAAATATAACCCACACTCAAATATTTATAGAATGAATAAATGAGTATATAGTGGATTGATTATATTTTTACTTCCATTCTCAGAGGAAAGTTCTTTTAAAATCTAGGCAGTAGGGTTAGAATGAAGAAAGGGGCTCGGAGGGTGGACTCATGTACAAGAGGGGACCACAAAAATGACATACTGGGACAATGGCCTGAGCCACTGAGGGGACATGGCCTTCACAGTGACCTTCCAGAGCTTGCCTACATCAGCATCCGCTTCCATAGACCCCACTATGTGGAACATTTTAAAGGTTATAAAGATGTTATTCATCAGACTGAGGGCAGTATTTACAAGACTGATGGACTCTGAACAAAGCCATGGGCATGGTCTGTTCAGCAATTTTTACTGAATCTCACATTTTTATGTGGATCAATTTCTCATATCCCTCCTAAGGCCTTGTCTGTCGCTAAAAGCCATGACGTCTGCTGGGGGTGAAGACTGGAGGAGTTCTTTAAAAGATCAAGCAGTAAAGAATCCTCTGTGGAAGGACTGCCTCTTCCGATTTGTTCCACACAAGACCATTTTAGGAAATTACCTTTTAACTGTTCCTCATCTTGTAAGAATGGACTGTGATCTAAGAGACTTTTTTTAATACTGTAAAATTTCTGTGGGTCTAAGGACAATAGGCGGATTTCTAGTGTTGCCTTCTGTGGACTCTTTCCTACGTGGGAGACCAATTCATTTTCTTCAGTTTCTAAAATGGACCATAATTAATACAAAACTGTCCTTCCCTGTGAATGTACCAGAGAGAATTATTCAGACCATGTAGTTTTCCAGCTGGAAGACACAGGTCAAGGAAGGAACGAGAGAGAGAAGCTCTCAGAAACGGACTGTGCTGGCTGACACTGCCCATAGCCCTGGTCCCAGTTTCTCGGGGAGGGCAAACTCCCGCTGCGCTCATCTTCTGGTCAAAGCTCTTGCCTTCTGCTTTCAGTGGCAGCTGAGAAGCTGGTGATGGGGCTGTGCGAATGAAAGGTGTCAGGGTGATGATGAACTTGCAGCTAAGAGCCCAAGATCAGGTCATCCCAGCAGACAGGAAGGTCACTGTGAGCTCAAGGCTAGACGGGCCTAAGGAGTGAGTTCAAGGCCAGCCCTTATTGAGTTTAAGGGCAGCCTGTGCTACAGAGACATATCCCCCATTCCAGAAAGTAAAGAAGGAAGACAACAAACAAGTCACATCTAGATAATCCCACTTTGTATCTGGGAGGAGGCAGAGTGTGTGCAGGCAGGACTGCAAACTGTTTTTGAAAAAAGTTCTGCTTTAATATTTTAAACACTTTAAGATTCTTACAGAAAAAAATAAGTCCAAAGGCAGATGATATTTGCTGAAAAAGTGAAGAAGGGGAATGATTTTTGAATTGACTTTGAGAAAAAATGAGTGGATGAACATAATAACAAAAAATCTACACTCCAGATATAGACCATAAATATCGTATGAGACTAAGAGAAGAACAGTGTGTAACACAGGCTGCTGTGGCAAAAATCCTCCATAGGAAGCACAGCCACAGAGACCTGCTGTAGGAAGAGCTCGGGACAGCAGCTCTGTGGGTGGAAGAACTCATGCAGTCTTCAGAGTTATCCACAGGATGCAGCCCTACATGGAGGGGAAGCAATTGACTGGACAGAGAACCGGAGGAAACACCCCTACAAAATCTCACTGAGACTGGGGTGCAAGTATACAGCAGGACCCAAGGGCACTTGAAGTTCAAAGGTCATGGTGTCAAAAGCGCTGTAGATCTTTTTGAGAGAACCTGACACTCATTTATGTACCAAAAGGGTCAGCAACAGAGGTTTATCCCACGCCCTGTCCATCTTTCTTCTGACTCCACAATACCGTAAGTTTGGGAAGCAGATGGAATCAGAGATGAGGAATAACCCCAGTCTGGGTTTTGTTCTGGATCTGGCTCTCTCTGTGGCATGGGGACAATAGTGGCATTGTCATGACCTGGGGCTATCATGAGTACTTAGCAAGATGACCTATGCAAAAAGCATGGGTCAGTGTTCAACAAGTTGATTCCATTATCATCATCCTGCCTTTTCCTCCACATTCTATCTGGTAATGTTTTCTTTCTCTCTCTTCAATTAATATTTAGTAATTGCTGAAGAAGTGGCCTTGTAAAAGGCTCTTTTCTATGTCTCATCCCGCTGATTCTTGGTAGGAACCTATGAAATGGATGCAGCTGTTCCTCTTCACAATTGTGTATATATATGCTTGTACCACTTTCTGTGAAACTATTAATTAGTATTTAAAAGCCAAGTAAAAGGGAAAAATATGATGCCAGTGTCTTCATCGTGGGACTCGTGAGGCCATCAGTTTGTCTGCACGGGCTTCTGAAAGTAATGAGTATTCCTTCATGTATTCGATAACCAAAATGGTTCTTAGTGATTTTCCTCAGAGTACAAAAATATTCACTAAATAAAATGATTGGTTGGAGCACAGACAAGGTATTTGACAGCAGTTGCTTGCTTTCTGTCTTAAATGACCCTCGGCACACTGGCATCCTAAGTTGGACAAATGTTCTTTCTCTGAGTCCTCCTGTGTGTTACATTCCCTCAGATTAAAACATCTGGAAGTGGTGATGTTCACCTATAATTCTGGTACTTAGAGGCTGAGGCAGGAGGATTCTGAACTCTAGGTCAGCCCAGGCCATTCCAGGGAGCCCTTGTCTCCAAATCCTCCAGTACTAAGGTCTAGCGGACTGTTCAAGCAAGCAGGTAGGAAAATGAAATGAGGCGATTTTGGAAGTCTGGAACTTTCTTATAAAGTTTTATATATAATTACTATATGATCCACCAGCCTCACTCTTAGGTATTTACTCAAGTGAAACAAAAATGTATTTTTCCGTAAAACTCAAATTGGAAAGCAACTGAAACATCCTTCAGCTACTGAATTGATAAATGCTGCACTGTACTCATACAGGGGAATATCTCCGTACCAAAAGGCACCGAACCACTTGCCTGTATATGCTGAACCACCGGCATGCACAACCACAGGCGTGAGCCCCATAGGCACCGTGTAATGACAGGAGCAGGGTACATACTCTCATTCCACCTGGGCAGAATTCTGCAGCACACAACACTATAGTACTGTGAACTCTAGTGACCAGTAGCCAAGGTCACATGATTTCATGGCAACTTACTGGGTGGTAAGAAAGTTCTCTTACTAGACTGTGTTTGTACAGGTGTTAGTACTTAGGAAACAATAGTCTCCAAAGGCGAATTTCATAGTATATAAATGATGACAATTTTAAAAGCAAGGGAATGCCCCTAAGCTATCTACAAGTACATTCTAGCCTGAAGATCAAAATTAAGAATATTATGTAAATACTTCCTTCAGCTGGCAAGGACTAAGTCAGTGACGCCCAGGTGGGCTGTCTGCTATTCAGTTTTCTTACTCAACACTTTCCATTTTACCTGTCCTGAGGGCAGTCTGTCTGCTACAACTTCTGTCACACGGTATGATCTTATGCTGCAGTGATTTCTGCAAGGCTTGTCACCTCTAGGTTGCAAGTTCCAGCCAACAGATGCCCTCCTCCCCTCCACTGTAGTGCCTGCCCAAATGTCTAGCAGGTGAGTGGCAGAAGGAATGCTTGATAATAGCTTCCCTTCTGAGAGTCTTTCAAGTGAGCTCCTCCAAGACAGCGATTGTGGGTACAGGATCTTGAACCAGGTCGATGCTCAAGAAGGGTTTCTGAAAACACGGGCCCCGGGGGATTGTGGTTATTCGGTTTCTGTTTTGGATGGTACATGGGAAGACAAAGGGGTAGTTGGGGCCTATGTCCTAGTAGAGCCAACTCGCCAGTGTGCCCTGGGCCACCTCTTAGAAACCCTGGTGACAGAGGACTGTGTCAGCCTTCAGGTTTTGCTGGCTGAGTCCCAGCTCTTATCATGAGTGTTATTTAGAGCTCTTGGAAGTGAGATCTTCCATTTGGATCCAGTTGGAGCCACCAGCAGAGGATGGGCTACAGCGCGGCAAGTTTCCAATTGTTTCTTAGGCTTGACACCGTTCCCAGAATCAAAGACGAGAAGGCTGCGTTTGTTAAGCAGAGGAACAGAGAACACTCTACAAAGGCTTAAGGCCGATCTCTGCTCTCTCCTTGTTCTTAGCCCTGTGCCTCCTGCAGTTGACCCTCCCTTGAATTTTCCTTTCTGTGGGCAAGAGCAGTATTCCTTATTAACTGTTTTTCTTACACCAGACTGAGTGTAATCACTTAATCTACTTTGCTAAATGCGTTTATGAACTCTAAGTGTAATAATTACAGTCAAGTAATTCAAGGCCCCAAATGCCCTACTGCTTTAGGCGGCCTCGGGGCAGGGAATGGGTGGTGTTGGCTTATGACAACATAATGACCAGTTGGGAGCCAGAGTTTGTCCTCCGGCTGATGACTCACACACACCGGCTCTGAGCAGGGCATTTTGCCTGAGCTCCACACAGTCAGTAGTTGGGGCAATTGTTGAAATATCTGGAGCTCATTAGTGCGTGTTGTGTGTGTGTGTGTGTGTGTGTGTGTGTGTATGCATGTATGTGTGTGTCTATGTGTTTTCTTCTGTATTAAAACTTTGACAAACAAGTCTTTTTTTTGAACTGTTTAATTACAAGTGACTTCCTTGCCTTACTAGCAATACCTCTCATTTAACACAAAAGGCTTTGTCCACGCAGAAGAAAATAATGGGAACACAACCCTACAGCCCTTCACCAGTGCCCAGACACCTTCCACCAAAATTTGTTTTGATGCTTAAACATTTAAAAATATCTAAGCTGGGCGGTGGTGCAGCATGCCTTTAATCCCAGCACTTGAGAAGCAGAGGCAGGCGGATCTCTGTGAGTTCGAGGTCAGCCTGGTCTACAAGGGCTAGTTCCAGGGCAGGCTCCAAAGCTACAGAGAAACCCTGTCTCAAAACCCCCTGCCTCCCCCAGATATGTAAGCATGAGAAGAAGTGAAGGCTTGCTTGTCCTGAGGGCACAGTGGGTACTATTCCCCAGCTTTGGACTGAAGCTGTTCTTGTTGGCTGCATTTGATCTAGATGGCATATCGGATGAGTGGAGTTAGCTCATGCTCTAATCATGGGGCCTGTTCCTTTTGTTCACATTTAACTCCGTGGATTTCAATATTTGCCCTGGGCCACAACAGGGACTATGGAGTACCTAAAAGATTTCGTTAACCAGATTGCAAGTGCTATCTGCCCTTCTGAATTGTTTGACCCGTCCTCAGTGGCCAGGATCTGGCTTTAGGAGCAGACTTACACCCAGAGTGAAGACACACCTTGAGGAAGCATTGGCCAAGTTTAAGTCCTAAATAATCAAACGAGTTTGCCTGACGAGTCTTGGAATCTTGTGCTAGCCAGCAAGGAGACACACAGCTCAGGAACAGGGAGGTCAGAAGCAGGCTGGCAGGGTCCTGTTTAAAGAGTACAAGGGTAAATAGTTCATATTTGAACAACGTGCTTTGGGCACGCCCACCACCTCCTTTGGGAACAATGCGCTCTGTTGAAGTGACTGAAGTCCTCCCATGGAGGGTGTGGATTCTATGGGAGATCAGGAGGCTGGGTCTATTCCTGGGATCGGGGTAGTTCACAGCTCTGTGTGGGTGGAAGTCACTGGGGAAAAGCTACAGAAGTCCTTTCGTCCGATGACAGATGGCGATAAAGACAGAGACCACTATTGGAGCACTGGACTGAGCTCCCAAGGTCCAGCTGAAGGAGCTGAAGGAGGGAGAACACAAGCAAGGAAGTCAGGACCGCGAGGGGTTGGTCCATTCACTGAGACAGTGTGCCTGATCTAGCGGGAGCTCACCAAAGCCATCTGGACTGGGACTGAACGAGCATGGGATCAAACTGGACTCTCTGAATGTGGCTGACAATGGAGGCTGACCGAGAAGCCAATGATAATGGAACTGGGATTTGTCTCTACTGCATGTACTGGCTTTTGGGATCCTACTATATTTGGATGCACATCTTCCTAGGCCTGGATGGAGTGGGGGAGGGCCTTGGACTTCCCACAGGGCAGGGTATCCTGCCCTTTCGTAGGACTGGAGGGGGAGGGGGAAGGTGAGTGGGGGAGCGGGAGGGAAATAGGAGGAGGGGAGGAAGTGGAAATTTTGAATGGTATTATTCATAAAGCAATAAAAATAAAATAATTAATTAAAAAAAGAATGTGGCAAGAGGCCAGTAAGTCTCGGGATGCAGAAAGTGATACCCCAATTCCCATTCTCTCCACTCTGTTTTTTCAACATGAAGCTTTCATAGACTATGCATTCACTGAGGAAATCTTTCTTTACTCGAGAGAGCTTGAGGGATTTCATTTGTCCTGAAACCCAACAAAGAAATGCAAGGGAGAGGTACAAACTGGCATCAGAACACCCAGGGTGGGCTGGGAGACTGATCGCGCGGTGGTAATGTGCTTGCCTAGCTGTGTGAAGTCCTGGCTCCAGTCGTGACTGGGAGTAGGTTTCATGGCCTCTATGGTCTTCAGTTTTGCTGTCTTTGAACTAATGTTTACAATGCATACTCCTTAGCAGCCAGAGGGATGGGCTTGATATGGAAATGGTGGTCTAATGTGTGCAAAGCACAAGGAACCATCAGAAAAACGAACAATCTCAATACAGTAATAAGTCAGGTTGCACGGTGATATGGGCTTGGAATCCAAAATTCGTGTTGCTGAAATAGGAGAACCACAGATTCTGGCCTAGGCTGGACTACTTAGTGAGGCCCTGTCTTGAAACACAAACACACCAGTGATGTTTTTCTATTGACTTAGTAGCTGCACATGACTGTACTGATATTTTAATTATTGACCGTGGCTCATAGTCAACAAACACCCTGTCGCGGTCATGATATGTAGGTTTAAACTAAGTCTCTATTGTTCTATTTATCAACAAACACTCAGAAGTCAGACGTGGAGGTGAAAACCTGCTAGATAAGAGAAGCGGAGAAGCAAGTAGCTGACTTTGCCTTTTGTCCAGAGACACATCCCTTCACTCATCCCCAAACCAAAATAAGCTTGAAACCTAAGTCCCTGCCCTTTCCTTTCTCTAAATCTTCTTTATCTGAATTGCTTGTTTCTATATGGCTAATTCCGGTCAGCTAGTTGCTAGGTAGGCCCCTTGATCTAAAGTATACCTTATTTAACAGTCTCAGAGAGTCGCAGTGAATCCACAGCCTGCCAGGCGGGACTAGAAGGAAGGTCCACCTAAACTAAATATGTATGGAAAATGCCACAGGAAATTTGCAGAGAAGCAAGTACAAAATTCCAACCCCCAAACAACCAAAACTACAACACAACAAAAACAAGAAGAACAAAAACCATTAGAAAGCACCCCAAGTGAATCTGCGTGACATTTTTTCTTTTTGCTTTAATACAATATTATGCTTATCTGAAGAATCTTGTGGAAAATGTAGTCCTTCTCTGAGATGGCGCACATGTAGCAAACAGGTAAGAAAGAGCAAATCTGTCACTGAACAGGTGATTGAAGCCCTGTAGCATGACACACCAACCACGGATGCACACGGACACATGGTAAAATAGTTGTGTGTGTACCACACGGTCACAGAAGAAGGAAGGTGTGCCTTGGTACTCTGGAGGGCTTCAGTTCCTCTCCCTTGAGGAATGGCTGAGCATTTCCTCATCTCAAACGCTTGTCTGTCAGGACAGAGCTGGCAGAGAACACAGCCCTCACCCTCACTAACGTCCCTGGGATTGGTTGAGTCACTTGGTTGGTCACAGGGACAGTGGTTGTAAAAAACCAAAATGAGTACATATTTTAGGGGCCAATGACAAGGTTGCAAACAGTGGAGCCTTATTTTGCCAGCGAGTAGAGAATTCTCTATCAAAATTCATGAATATGTTGAAGCGCATCAATTTTGAATTAGACACTGACCTAAGAAGACCAGGTGTGAACACAGTGCAGACCCACAAAGCTGTAAGCCTCCCACCTTTGGTCTGCCCCGACTGTTAGCATCTATGCTGCTGGTTTACTGAGTTTCAACCCAGTAAACAGCTTCTGTGACATTTCCCAGCCCAGAGGACTGTAACCCTCAACACAAAGTGCAGTCTTAGGTAAATGAAACTAAGCAGATAATTCTGAATCTCATTCTGAAAATTTGATCAGAGCCCAGCATCAGCTAGGTTGTTTCTGCTGTTGCAAGGAGCCAAGGTACCTGGGCCCATGCCAGGGCTCACTGCCTGCCCAGCTGCCAGCTGCATGCTGGGATATCTCTGCCCACAAACCAAACTTTGGCTTGTTTTTCTTCACAGCAACTAATGTCTCAGGAAAGAAATTGGCTTTGCACTTTCTCTGTTGCTTCTAAACCTGTAAATCTAAACGACACCCACAATACTGTGAGAATCACTGCTCTTTTCTCTCCTGAAAATCGCCACTGGCTACAAAATCTTCTGCTGGGCTTGTCTGAAAGAAAGCCCAAAGCTGCGGTCCTGACTTCCCCTCTCTTGTCTACACACGCAATGGCACATTATAAATGGCTGTAAGCCAGAACTTTATTGGATAGCTGCTTGCAGGTTTAGCTTTGCTGCTGAAGCATGTATCTATATCTACTACTGGCTGGGAACCAAAAAACAAATACTTTAGTTCTTACTTAGTCAGGGAGCAAAGGCCCATGGACTGACTGATGCGGCAACTTTCCAGTCTTAAGGCTATGTTCAGTAGTACAGCACAGGGCCGTCTGCAAAGCACACAAGGAGGAAGAGACCAGAAATAACCAGGCAGAAACAATAACTGATTAATCTTGCTCCCAGAGAAAATGCATGCCAGTGCTGTTCATCCACAAAGACCAGACATACTCCTGTCGAGAGCTCTCTGGTTATCTGAATCTTGTTCACTGACAAAAATTTGTTTATTGCAAACTGTATAAACTCACCCCTTGATATTTTAACTCCCAGTCCTAACATGACAAAATATCCCAGAGGCAGCTTGGTTAACAGTGTGAAGATCGTTAGATTCAAATGAGCCAGGAGGGGATTGTGGGAAAGACAGTGACTGGGTAAGGAGAAGGGTGGAAATCTGTGTTCTTAGATACTGACTAGGGTCTAGATTTTCCTTGCGAAATTCAGAATCTAGTAATACTTAAGCATTCAGGTAATAGAAAAATAAAAGAATTTGAAGATCACAGTCTAAATTGAGTTCTACAACACTCCACTGTCTTGACTAGCGGTAGTGTGCGTTCCATACAGAAAGAGTGGGGTGTGGTTATAGTAAGAGATTAATAAAATGGAATTTCTAAACACATTTATTTATTTTCTGAGACTTACAACATCTATATTATATATGTATGTATGTGTATGTACATATACACATCGTTTTAGCTTCCTGTAGAACTATTTTGTGTGTTTGGTATAACTAGATTTTTGTATAATTCTCTTCAAGATGTCTTCTCCTAAACAGAAACTAGAAAGTAATGATCTAAGGAAAGGGTAAGACATTAAAAATATAACTAAATCTTGGATAAATTCAATGTTTAAGCTTGGTCATTTGATCATTCCAGACTCTGTCAAGAGGAAACGTGCTAGTGACATGAGCTTCCCCTGAAGTTCATGTGAAATGCATGCCCCAGGTTTGCTTTGCGGCAGAGTGCCTGCCACAGTGGCTGCAGCTCCCACTTGCAGTGTTCTTCCTATGCTCCTTATTCTGGGCTTCTCTCGTGGTGGTTGCAGGACAGAGGCTTCCTTCATATCTTACCACGAGCAGGAGGCTATCATTCTGACTGGGTATCTTGCTCAATGGCTTTCAGACCAGCCCAGAGTTCTTATATACAAGTCTCTTTTACCTCGTTGTCTCTTTAACCCCCTGAAACATCATAGCCCAGCAGAGGACATGTGTCTCTTCTTCAACCTGGAAGACCCAGCACTGAGAACAGGACCCAGCATTATGTAGGTGTTTGATAAATACGTGTTGAATGAGTGAAAGAATAGAAAGAACTCCTGGAGAAGAACATGGACTTTATGGAGAAGATGGTATTTGAATTTGGGATTGAAGATGCAAGCACTTTAAACTCGTTGTCTAGATTCAGAAGAAGGGTTGAATTGGATTGGGGAGATGGCTCACTTGATAAAGAGCTCACTGCACAAGCATGAGTTCCATCCCCAGCACGGGTGTTAAAAAAGTGGGTGTGGTGGCATTTACTTATAATCCAATAGCTGGGAGGCAGAGAGAGGAGGGAACCCACGTGTGCTACCTTACCTGACTTCATGTGGGTTTGAGGATTAGAACTCAGGTCCTCATTCTTGTGCTGCAGGTGTCTGACTCACTGACTCATCTCCCCAGCCCAAGCTTGCTACTCTGCGAAGCTATTTCTCCATCTCTTTCCTTTACCCAAACCACAAAGCTCAGTTAAGCCCCGGATAATGCTGTGCTCAGTATCAGCTAATTCTGGACATTCTGCAGTGCAGGCAGCCTTCAGCTCGGAGCTCACAAAAAGGCATTTTCTCTTGTGTTGACTACCTTATCACAGCTCCTTCACTTTGATCTTGGAGGAGAAAGAGCTGTGACGGGCATGGGTCCCAAATCATCAGACACAGATTAGAATTCTAACTGATAAATATTGCCCTCTGTCGCAGATTCAGCACAATGACGAGAGACTATGGACATGGAGGTCCAAGCAGAATGCCCAAACCTTCTGTCCAGAAACAGGGCAGTACTTCTAAAGGACTGGGGTTGGAGAAATGGCTTGGCAGGTAAAAACACTAGCCATGTATGTCTGACAACTTGAGTAAGATCTCTGGAACACACACACACACACACACACACACGAGACAGAACAATTGTCTGGAATATACAGCATAGCAACAGAAACAAGAGAGACCCTTACTAAATAAGGTGGAAGGTGAGAATTGATTCCAGAAAGTTGTTTTGCTACCTCTACCTGAGTTCCGAGCCACACTGTGTCTGCCCCCCCCCCAACATGCACACACATGCTAAATAAACACATGAATATGTATTTTTAAAAAGGGAATGTCATAGCCAGGTGGTGGTGGTGCACACCTTTGATCCCAGCACTTGGGAGGCAGAGGCAGGTAGATCTCTGAGTTTGAGGCCAGCCTGCAGAGCTAGTTCCAAGATAACCAGGGATATGCAGAGAAACCCTGTCTCAGAAAAAAAGCAAAAACCAAAATCAAAAACAAAAGTGTGTGGGTGGAGGGCCAGGAGGAGGAATGACAAAAATCTTTCTCAAGTTGCAGCAAGAAAAATAAATGTTGCCACCGGGGACACCGAGGAAGAGCCCCGGGGACGCCAAATGGACTTTAATGGCCATCGGTGGGAGACAGGGTGACAAGGTTATCCCATAGTATGGGAAAAGCTCAGGAGTCCGTGTGCTGCACAGCTGGTAAAGTAATTGGTGAGAAGCTCAGAAGATTCCCCAGCTGAGGAAAAGCAGTCGTGAGAAATCCCTCTAACATCTGGGTGAAAGAGACACCACACAGACAACCCGCTGTCTGGCTGGAAACCCCGAGGTGAAGAGATGTCACAGGGCAACTGTTGCATGCACAACACTGTGCAGGGCAGGAGCCGAGCTCTGGGGTGACAGAGGCAGGACACCTTCTTTCTAGGAACACACTGTTGAAGACAGTATTGAGACACACAGTAAGAATCCTCACAGGAAAAACCAGAGAAGGACTTCCCACAGAGGCGTGCAGATGGGGATTCTCCAAGCATCTTTGTAACTGTGGATTCCCTGTTTAAGATGCTATGTGTGTGTCAGCCACTGATTGTGACTCACAGGGGACAGAGGTGACCATCACCATCTCTGAACTGAGTGACAAGGAGGGAGGATGGGAAATAAGGATGGGTGTGGCACCCAGAGGGAAGTTTCCCCAATAACTGTAGAATCTGAAGGCGTAGACTGTGGTAGAAGTCCAGGACTATGTGCTAATCAAGGGCTGGATAAAACAATGGGGTGCAAAGATTCTTTAGTTGTAGGAGTTCTGAGGTATCTGGGAGACAGACAGACCTTCTCTACTGCAAAAGAATTTCAGAGATATAATATCGGTATCTGATTCAGCATTTTGCGAGGTTTCGCTGATGGCCTGAGAGGTTTCAAGAAGTTAGGATCAGACTGAGCACATGTGGTCTGTCTTCCATGACATGGAGATAGTTATCATGTCTCTCATTGTCGCAGCCTTTCGGGCCTCCTGCCCAAGTCCCATCATTCGTGGGAGATCAGCCTTCTCCCCTTCTTCCCTTTCTTTGCTCTTCATTCAGTTATCAAGTGTGCAATGTTCCAATCACTGACCTAGGATCGGGAATTCCCATTACATTTTAAATTCCACAGAAAGAAAAACCTTAATTTTTGGTGCATAGTGGGTTTTCAATAAGAATAGTTTGATTAGGCGGCACTCAGGAGGCAGAGGCAGGTGAATCTCTGTGAGTTTGAGGCCAGCCTGATCTACAAGAGTGAGTTTCAAGACAGGCTCCAAAGCTACAGAGAAACCCTGTCTTGAAAAAAAAATGTATATTTTGGGCTGGAGAGATGGTTCAGGGGTTAAGAGCACTGATTGTTCTTTCAGAGGTCCTAAGTTCAATTCCCAGCAACTACATGGTGGCTCACAACCATCTGTTACAAGATTTGGTGCCCTCTTCTGGCCTGCAGGCATACATGCAGACAGAACACTGTACATCATAAATAAATGATAACTTGATCTGGAAAGGGTTTGTCTAACAGCCAGGAGAGAGCAGCTCCTGCAGATCACTGCTGGAAAGCAGTTAGGCAAGAAAAAAAGATTTGGCAACTTTGTTTATCTTCAGTTTTGTTCAGAGTTGAGTGTGGCTGAGCACTTTGGAAATGAGGTGTTAAGAGCAAAAGAAAAAGGTGTCAGTGTACCTGAATGTGAGCCTGCAACCCTTTTATCTGTATCTACTATAAAAGGCATTCATTCCTAACATTTGATTGGCTGGTTGATCAAATACAGGCACCCCCAGGGCAGAAGCATGGGTGTTACCCACAGGGCCCCTGGCCCTGAGGACAGGTCAGAGCTGAGAAATATCCAGCCTGTTCTTCATCAAGCCAGCCTCAGGCCAGGCTGGAGGGCAGGAACCTCTTTCTGACTTGCTCAGAGAAACTTCTGTGTAGAGATCTTCTAGGTGAACAACTTTGTCAGGTCACAGGACTTGGCCAGGTTCTGCAGAGCTTTGCCTACAATGCTGGCATAAAGAGACGTACCTGAGAATTACAGGATGCAGGCTCTGTGGGAAGGGAACAGAATTGGGCACCCCCAGACCTGGCACTTTCTCAGGGTGTGATCCGGGCGCCACTCATGCAACCTATGCTTCTTTATCTGGCCTCCCCCCCTCCCCCGCAGGTTTCTAAGATCCTCCTCTCATGACAATCAAAGATTTGAGACCTTTACCACTTCAACCTTCCTTTTTCATTAGTAACCAGTTTCAAAAAGAGATACCCTTGCTTTCTCTTCCGGTCGCAAGCTCTTCGGGAGCCGCCGATTACCGTCCAGCCACGGCCAAGTCCAAGAACCACACCACACACAACCAGTCCCGGAAATGACACAGAAACGGCATCAAGAAACCCCGGTCACAAAGATACGAATATCTCAAGGGTGTTGACCCCAAGTTCCTGAGGAACATACGCTTTGCCAAGAAGCACAACAAGAAAGTCCTGAAGAAGATGCAGGCAAATAATGCAAAGGCCATGAGAGCATGTGCGGAGGCCATCAAGGCCCTGGTGAAGCTCCAGGTGGTGAAGCCCAAGGTGCCCAAGGGCCCCAGCCAAAAAACTCACCGGTCTCGCTTTCATCGCTCACCCCAAGCTTGGGAAGCGGATTAGAAGCTACATGGCCAGGGGTTGTAGGCTCCAAAAAAACAAAGCCCAAGGTTCAAGCCAAGGCAGAGGCCTCAGCTGCAGCTCAGGCTCCCAAAGGTGCCCAGGCCTCTGTGAAGGCCCCATAAAAAAGGTCTCAGTCTGCCAATGTGAAGACAGATGGACTGGTGTAAATATCTATACAGTATTTGCAGATGTTCAGGACCCTATGCTGTTTTTACAAATAAACTTGAGGCAAGTTCTGTTAAAGAGAGAGAGAGAGAGACCCTTCAACTGACACCCTCCTTCACATGGGGTAAATGCACTGGGCTGCAGTTGTCCAGCCCATCCTGTGTGGATGTACTGAGAGAACATGCCTTTTCAATTATTTTGAAAAGTAACTCAAAGATGAACTCGCTGGTCGAAAGCTACCACATGAAAGGAGGAGAGGCTGCACGTGGGAAGCGTCTTTTGGATACAACAAAATTTCTCTATTCAGCAGAATTCGGGTGTAATGGGGCAGAGAAGGAGCAGTGTTGACCAAGAGGTTCTCCTCACCATTCCCAGAAACGGAAGACCCTCTCCAAGTGAGCAAACTTTCAGGATAAAAGATAAATCCAGGCACAGAGAGGCGACTCAGTGAAGCTTCGGAGCTGTCTAGTGTGAGAGATTTCCCCACCGACTTCTGTTGACTCCCTCTGCTTTTCTCTGTCAGCAAGCTTCTGTTATTCCGTTTCTGCTGGTGTTTTTGGTTCACCCTGGGCTTTGGCTGCCCTAGCTGTCATTTCTGTCAGGCCACCGCCCAGGTTTAAGAAAGAGGAGAACGCTTTCCTTCTCATTGGTCGTCTGGCCTGGTGGCAGGTAGTGCAACTTGGTGAGGACGACAAGGCGGGGAGCCTGGGGTAGAGAGCCCCGGGTAATCGGTGTGTGTGTGGGGGGGGGGGGGGGAGGGGCAGTCAGTGGGGGTGGGGCAGGCCGGGGGTGGGGTGGGGCAGGACAGCCCGGCCCCCCAGTACAGGCCAGGGAGGCAGAGCCTGGGAGGAGCATTTGCCCCCAGCCGTGCTGAAAGCTGGCTCAGCCCTGGGGAGTGCAAGAATGTGTTTGTGCTCAAAGTGAGGAGCTGGCAGAAACAGGCCAGCTACGGGACAGGGGTTGAAGATTGCTTTGTTTTTAGAACTCAGGCTTAAAAATAACATTTTTCTTTGTCAGCGAAATATTCTAGTTTCGAAACCATGAATGGTGGACTGCCTGTGCCAAGATGGTGTTTTTCTTTTCACCTTGGATTTTGCAACCTCCCTTTTAATTAAGGTCTGTAAAGCCTCAGCTCTGTAAAGCCGCTGACCTAGGTGACCGCCTCTCTGAGGGACTGGAGGCATCATCAATACCAGGGACTTTTCACCCACCAGATGGGGGGGGGGGCAAAAGCAAACTGTCACTCTGTTTACATGAGGGCATGTCTGGGGGAGTCCCTGGGGAGCACAGGTCCACTGAGACCAGCTCCTTCCATCCCCTCTCCTTCCTTCGTACTGTCCTTACAAAGTATCTTTCGAATGGGAAAATCTGTTTGGGGATATTGGTGGAAAACCAATATCAACCGCAGTGGCTGTTTTATTACATCCTGTCCATCTCCCCCATCCCCTGAAACCAGCAAGGCTAAAGGAACTCCATCTTCGAGCTCACCTGCTGTTCTGTCTAAACATCTCTTTCACCCAACAGTGGAGTTATCAGGTTTTCCATGGTCAAGAGCTTAGGCTAAGGCAAGGACCTTACAGTGGGCAGATGAAGACCCTTGTAGAGGATGGAAAGTTAAGCCCCTGTGTGGCACCGTGTGCCTCCCTGTTAACTACCATCCACTCCTGCTTCCCCTGATGCCTGGCACAGGGCTGGCATGAAATAGCTAATCACATATGATAATGGTTATATGAAAAAAATGAAAGCTTTCCCCCCAACGCCCCTACTCTGGGTGTCCCTTCACCCTTGCTACTTAACCAACCCCCTCCCATTTCAAAGCCTAATCAGTTTTATCTTACACCCTGCTCTGCTACTAGGGCAGGGATCCCTGGACCACTCCTCTCTGTCTTGGAGCCCCCATTCCCTACTTTACAAACAGGAGTAACAAACTGACTTTGCAGGTATGCCTTGGGGGTTCATAGTACGAGGAGTCCTCGCACGAAAGCACACTCAGAGCTATTGGCTTGCTCTTTCTCTTTATCCTGGAGATGTCTCCATCATGCACTGACAAATCAAGTAGTAGTGTGCTATGACAGGGATGACTTGAGTCTTTCGTGCCCATTGTAGAAAATGTTGACATGGTGGGTATAGAATTTGAAAATCTGCCATCTTCCAGAGTTTCTGACCCATTCTGTATGCTTTCCAACCCCACATCCTGCTGGGGCACCCTCAGCACCCCGGGATTCTGGACCAACTGTCAGTACAGAAAGAAGCCCCACTTAACACTACTTTATGTGCTGTGTGTGTGTGCACAAAAGTGCATGTGTAAGCGCTCACACACGCCTATACCTGCCACGAGGCTCACGTAAAGGTCAAAGGACAGTTTTCAGAAGTTGGTTCTTTCATTCCATTCTGGGGACCAAGCTCAGACTATCCAGGCTTAGCAGCAGGTACTTCTATCCACTGACTCAGCTCACTGGGCTGATACCCCACTTTTGAAAGGTAACTAAGTCTACACTGTGTTAGTATTATTTTTCCTTATTCGATGGGCAAGTCAGATTAATTTTTTAAGTTAGTGGGAAACAATGAAATCTGGATTGAGAAATAAGAATGTCTAAGGGAAAAAGTATGCTATAAAATAATACCACCAAAGAAAACAAAGATGCCTAAATGGAACTCTGACGCTTCAAACACATTGTTTGGGGGCATGGTGCTCTTCTGATGAAATCTATCTTGTCTTTCTGAGAAAACCAATCTTTCGTACTTTAATTTAATTCAGGCAGCTGAGTTATTTTAAATATATTTTTTGTACATGTAGGTCATTTTATTCGTGTGGCTATTTTCTGAGAGGAGCTGAAGGAAATGAAGTTAATTAAAATTTTATTACGTTCACCTTCATAGAATAATTACATGATTGAGTGGATTTCTTCAAGTTTCCTAAAGAAACAATTATTTTGATCTGACAGAACCGGAGTCTGTTTTCCTTTTACCTTGTCTTAGATCTGGGTGGACTATAAGAAAATGCACGTTTGTAAGTCCTGAACGGAACATGCCTAAGTCTCTCTCCACCCCTCATGCAAGTTTGAACATTTTCTTGACAACTAAACTTCCTAACTTAGAGCTCTGCTTGCTAGTCTTGAAGGCTTTCATGGCACAGATATCTGAATTAATCAGAAAGAAGTGGGAACGTGCTAGCCATGGTGGAAGGATTTCGTTTCGTCTTTCATCTTGGCAGGAATATGTGTTCGAGAGCGTTGTAAGCAGACCAAACATACAGCTGAGATTGTTGGAAAGGCGATTAGACTTCCCGCCACAATGAACCAGCAACGTGTCTAAGATCTGAGCTTCCCACTGACTGGCAACCTGTCTGTGCACTACTCGGCGTCTTCCAGATGGGTGAGGAGCAGCTCCTTTCAAAGGGCTACGGCAAGGCAGGGTACAGAACGGTGGTTTCGGGACCTCCGTGATAGGCTCTACTTTCTTTATTTTTTTTATATTTTAGAATCTTTTGGGGAGAGGGTCATTCATATTACAAACTACATTTCAGAAAAGATAATAAAATAGAGGGAAGAAATATCAAATAAAATGAAACTTTCTTTTTGTCTCATATATTTTTTCTTCTAAACTTAGCACTCTTGCTTCCATAAGGTTGTTTTCCTCCCTCCCTTCCTCCTTCCCTCTTTTCCTTTCTTCTTCCATTCCTTTTTTCCTCCCTCCCTCCCTCCCTTCCTCCCTCCCTCCCTTCCTCCCTCCCTTTTGACAAATGAAAGTAAGCATACTTTCATTTCACCAGGTGATGGTGGCGCACGCCTTTAATCCCAGCACTCGGGAGGCAGAGGTAGGCGGATCTCTGTGAGTTCGAGGCCAGCCTGGTCTACAGAGCTAGTTCCAGGACAGGCTCCAAAGCCGCAGAGAAACCCTGTCTCAAAAACCCAAAAAAAGAAAAAAAAAAGAAAAAGAAAAAAAAAGAAAGCAAGTAAGCATACTTTTTAAAGCTAATAGAGAATCACCATGTTTACAGATGGGACGCCTGGGATACTGTACACTCACAAACGATCTCCACAGGATGTGCTGGAACAAGAACACGAGGTTTAGACTAACACTGTGCTGACTTACATGTGGTTCTTCCACATGATCCTGGTGAATCCAGGCAGGACTTGCAGCTTCTGTGAGATTTGATTCTTACTGATTCTTGAAGGGCCAGACTTAATGAACCATACCTGCACTCCTAGCACTTGTGAGGCTGAGGGAGGAAGATTGCTGCGAACTTGAGGCTAGCCTGGGTTACAGAGTGAAGCTGTCTCAAAACAAGCAAAACCTTAATACTTGAATGGTTAGTGAGGATCCAAGCAAAGCACTGCATGCTGGTAAACAATTTGCCTAAAACACAAATCTCCATTCAGCTCCCGGATGCTTAGACTACCAGACAGGTTGTGTTTCTCATTTTGGGGTTCTTGGTAAAACAAACAAACAACAACAGAGAACCCTCTCTAACTACTTATGGAGATACTCGAGGGCTAATAAAGCGGGTGAGGACTTCTTCAAGCTCCTCACTAAGTCAACTGGATCCCAGCCAACAGCATTTGGTGTTCACTTACACTCCTTTAGAACAGTTAAATCCACCTTAGATCTTTAACTGGGATCCTTTCAACTTTCTGCCATTTGATCTCATTTCATCCCTCCAACCGCATGTAAGGAAAGGAAAGACTAAAAAGACTGTTAGCAGCGAAGCTCAGGGCTAAGCTCCTCTGTCAAAAATAAAAAGGAATAGTGAAACAGAAATCCACCGTGTTTTCATTCATGCAGATATGTGCTAGAGCCATTCCTAACCTGTGGGTTGTGACCCTGAATATTAGATATTTACATTATGAATCATATCAGTAGCAAAATTACAGTTATGAAGTAGCCACAAAATAACTTTATGGTCGGGGGTCAGCACAACATGAGGAGCTGTATTAAAGGTCAGAGCGTTAGGAAGGCTGAGAAGCACTCTGCTAGAGCATCAGCTACTCTTGGGCTCCCGGGATGGGACTGTGGACGAGAGGAAGGGCAGCCATGGCTCTCAGCATCACTGACAACTCTGGGTTGGCAGGGGAGGGGTACACAGTGGCCAACACATCTGTGCTGTGCCATCTACCTGTGGGCATATTGTGTCCACAGAAGAAGAAGAGTGAACTCTTTGCAAGAGCTTTTGATGGTTTTTCTCAGGCTGCTATAAATAATAGTTTCACATAATTCTTAATACGGTAGACAGAGAGTTAATAAAATATCTTTCTGTTGGTTAACGTCTTAGTTTGGTCATTCCAGAAGCAGATAAAGATGATATATGTCAATCGTGTTACAAGGAAACACTGAATGTGGTAAAATTGACCCCATTGGCGGAATACATCTGGATGGGGGGATCTACAGATGAACTGTGAGTCTTGCTGGGGACACTGTGCTTTGAACTTCCCTGTGTGCAGTAAGTCTCTAACTATCATGTAGAGGGGACTCTGCAAGGCATCCACTTGGATCTTACAAGAGTTTTGAGTATGAGATGTAACTTTCTTAAAGAAAGCCAGGTCCTTCACCTGCCCAGTAAGAACCTTATCTCAGACACGAGAACTTTCAGGGTTCTAACTATAGATGGGTATCCGATGTTTTGGACTCTAGAGCTCTATGCTTGCCCTTCTGAGAAGGCTGGGGTCAAAGGTGGGAGTAACAGTCTTGTGAATACAAAGAACTGCTTGAGGCTAGTGAACTCCCTTGCTGGGTACTGCAGATGGGCACAGTGTCATGTGACTTCTGTCGTGTGAGACAGCACTATTAGGGAAGAACCTAAAATACTGAGGTTTCTGTAGTGTTTTATCCATTAAATTAAAATTCATTCACCCCTTCATCCATGTATCCAGGAATCAGTGCATTTACCTGTTCATCCATGTATCCATTCACCAGACTATCCATGAATTCATCTGTACATTCACCCATCCATACATCCATTCACCCGCCCCACTCCCCCACCCACCCAGCCACTCATCTGTTCAACATTAATTTAGAATCTACAATATGCCAAGAACCTTAGAATACTAGAGAGAAACAATTCACAGCCCTCCTTTCTCATCTAGTCCTTAGAAGGAAGAGATGGATTAAGCGTTACTAACAATAGTAGACAATACTTATTAAGTACAGGAAGACTGTATTAAGAAGCTTATGTACATCATCCTACTTAATCTTTTTCAAGAATTCTGTGAGGTAAGTCTTACTGTCTGCAGATTACAACCTCTGAAGTTGAGATATAGGGAAACTGCCTCAAAGTAACCCTTTTAGAGGGTCACCTAAAGCTAGACAGCCTTTGACCCGCAGCTTTAACGTGCTGTGCCCTTAGCGTAGGCTCATGCTTAGGGAAGTTTCTGTGAAGGTATTCCTGCCAATTCACTCCTATCTTCTACATTACAGTGTTTTAACAGAGTCACTCAGGAGTGTCAGGGGAAGCAGGGACTCTCTGAAGGGTAGGAGCATGGTGATGTTTATCCAGTCTGTGCCTTTCACCCTCAAGAGAAAATCACAGCTACTCTTTGCCTAAGTCCATTGCATCTTTTCCTAGCATTGAGGGGCTAAGCGCAACAGGCAGGTGTGAGCTCTTAGGTGTTTTATACTCACACAGTATATACCAAGTGGCCACACCCTGATGTCCTAAGCACACTGCAAACAATAAGCATGTTTTTCTTTCTTGACATATTGATTTTGAACACACATACTCTCTCTCTACTGGGAAGGTAGCTCACTGGGAGAGTGTTTTCCCAGTGTGCTCAAGGCCCTGGGTTAAATGTCTTATGTTTCATTCCTGTTGTTGAGATAAAATCAAAGCAGTTAAAGGGAGAAAGGGTGTGGTGGTTTAGATGTAATTGGCTCCATAAGCTCACAGGAAGTGGTGTTGTTAGGAGCTGTGGCTTTGCTAGAGGAAGTGTGTCGCTTAGAGGTCTTATATATGCTCAAGCCACCATGCCCAGTGGCTCAGACCACTTCCTGTTGCCTGTAGATCAAGACATAAAACTCTCATCTCCTCCAGCAACCCTGTTTTCCCACATGCTGCCGTGTTCTGCCATGATGATAATGGACTAAACCTCTGAAACTGTAAGCCACCCCAATAAACATTTTCTTTATAAGATTGCCATGGTCATGGTGTCTCTTCACAGCCATAGAAATCCTAACTAAGACAAAGGGTTAGTTTGATTAATATTTCTTGATACAGACCATCGCTGTGGGGAAAGTTAAAGCATCAGGAACTTGAAGCAGCCGGTCATATTACATACACATCAAGAGCACTGGACAAGGGTTCAGTGTGTGAATGGTAGTGTGTTCCCTCTTTCTCCACTCTTCTACGATCCAGCATCGTCTGCCCAGCAAATGGTTCCACACAATTAAATTAACGCAGTAAAGACAATCCCTCAGGTACACTCTCAGAGACTTAATGTAAACATTTCTCATAGATGTACCAAGAGGCATGCCTCCTAGGTGTCCAGCTAGTAAAGTAACCATCATGTCCTATACCAAAACAACAACAACAACAACAACAACAAAAAAAAAACAAGAACAGCAAGTTCTCTGAAAATTACCAGAAGATTTTTCAGTGCCTTCATTACTAATGATTCTTCTGTGCAATTTTTATCTGTCTGTCAGAAGCCTCTGCCAAGCCCCTGCCGGGAATGTAATGAAGCATCACAGAGGACCAGGGTACTCACAACACACTTAGCAACACACCCCAGGAAGCTCTCCATGCCTTAGAGAGCCCCAGGAGGCACACACCTCATGGAAAATGGTCAGCTGACTGAACTCGTTCTTAAAGGTGAAATTCCCTGCTAATCACACTTAACAAGCTATGCTCATACAGAAGAAAGTGAGGCGGTCAGAAGTGGGCCTCCTCTTTGCCATACTCTAGAACCTCAGATATAGCTAACTGCTCCACTCTGCCTTTTTCCTGTTTTTCCTGACCACGGCTCTGACTTGTAGTCAGTCTAATTGGTGACTGTTTTGCATGCCATCACATTGAGAGTGAGAGCCATTTGAATCGTCATTGGGTGTGCAATATTACATGTATATCCTATGCTCTAAGACTTCCATGCCTTAAAAGAACCAAGAGATGCTGACCATGCTGTCTTCCATGGCTGCTTGGGTCTCTGATCATGCTGACATCTATGGCTGTCTCTCTGACATCCGGTCTCTCTGAAGCTTTAGCCCTATCTTGACTTTCATTGCTAGTTCTTCTGAGATGGTAGAACATGCACTTTCTTCTCTGCTTTACCTAGGATGAGGCCTCAAGCTGAATGTGGTATCAAGTGGCTCCTGACAGCCAATCAGAATTCCAGACAGAGTCATCCAGACCAGTGGTGAGCCCTGTCTGAGCAGCGCCTGTGTTAAGCGGCTATCATAGGAAACCCATGAAGACAAGCTGTCTTCCTTTGAGGAACTCAAAGTCATTTATTGTTCACGCGACACACAACCCATTTACCCTTTAAACAAAATATAGAATGTTGATTCTAAAACTCTCATGAAAATATTGGTCACTACCACCTCTACCCTAGAGTCCTAAGATGTCTAACACAATGAAGAAGACCACTGATGGCTAGAGAGGCTTCTCCAAGGAGAATTCTCCCACAGAGGAACACCGAGTATCTCAGATTTCCCCATCAGAAATGGAAGGAATATAAATAAACATAAACAAAATCGCGGTTCTGGGACACAGCCGTACACTGCTCTGCTTGACAGTCTTCCTCTCACGCAGGGCAGAAGGGAGCTGGTCTCCGTGGCAAAGAATAGACCAGCAGCTGCTGTGTATCCTGCCAAGAGCAGAGAAACTTAAAAATAATCACCAAGAGTGTGTCCTTTGGGGCCGGGCAATGTGTGTGTGGGTGTCTGGAAGCAGAGGGTGTTAGTGGGGTGGAGGAGTGGCCAACACGGCAAGGAATGAACTGGGAGAAAGAAACCCTCCCTGTCAAGTCTTCCTGTGCGGTTATGCTTCTATTTCCTCATCACGGAGGCTCCAGAAAGGGAATAGCGAGCACCCTCACTAGCAGTGTCGGATGTGAGACACCGACACACCAGGACGTCACGCGGACATGTAGTCAGCGTGTTTGCAGACGTCTTCCCTTTTCTCCTGCATCTGTTTGGTACTTTGTCAGCGCCTTACCTCCTCTTAGGCATGTATGTGGAAGAAGAGATGCAGCTCGTTGCCTTCCTTTTAAGGACTCTTCGTGGAAGGAGTGTATGGTGTTGAATTTACGGTTTTATATTCTATTATGAGGTGTTTCCTGACAGAAACTATATGATAGCAAGACACAGGTCTGTCAACACTTCCCCTGGGTGAGCCCACCCTCCCCCACAGGGCTTCGCAGACAGATGGAGGCCATAGTTCTTGTTTTCATCTTTAAGGTTATTCTTTTGCACAGGGAGAAATATGGTTTGCTGTAACCCAATTCTAAGCTGTAGCACAATACATATACATTTCAGAGGGACCAGAGGTGTGTTGCCCAGGGAGAGACTATTAATCAGTGTCTTATTTAAAACTTGTTAATGCATTTGGGCTCACAAGCATGCGTGTGTGTGTGTGTGTGCATATGCATGCGTGCATGCGTGTGTGTGTGCGTGCATGCGCGCGTGTGTGCATGTGTGCATGCGTGCGTGTGTGTGTGCGTATGCGCGCGTGTGTACTCTCACACACACACATCCACCAAAAATCACCCTCAAACATCTTTTTCCACTATTCACATTGGTATTTGTTGTTGCTGTTTTGTCTTTGTGTGTGATGGCTTCGTGCCCTTAACCCGGAGTCTCCTGACTTGGTGAGCTCCATCTGCCTCTGCCTCCCCAGCCCTGGGACTGTGAGAGTATGCCGGCCATGCCTAGCATTTCTCTAGGCTCCAGGGTCCACAGCGAGCGCCTTACCAGCTAAGTCATCTCGCTGGTTCAGTTTCTTACATTTGCAGTAGCTGTATTCAGACAGGAACATCCATGCTTATGCCAACAAGAAGGGAGGTAGAGTCTCCAAAAATATGAAATTATTTATTCAGCCATCTAGGGAAAGCCCAAGGCTGAGTTGAGGCTTAAGAGGTGTTCCCCACAATTTGGCTATAAAAGAAACTTCTAAGCCAGGCCTAGGAAGGATGGTCTTTATCACGACTCTCTAGTGAGGGAGCATGGAGCGAGTATGGGATGTCAGGCAGAGATCAAGTCTCAGAAAGGGGCCTCAGAGGAGAAGTAGCTATTTATCCTGTGTTTATTTTTATATATGATTTTAATTTTGTGTTTGCCCTTTACGTCCACAGAATCCTATTCCTCCTCCCTGTTCTCTCTCCCCATTCTCCCTTATGCTGCCTCCAGCTCCATTTTTATAGGCCTCCACATGCATCTTTGCTCCGTTATACTTTCTTGCAAGAGGAGCAGTAATCTTACCTGCATTCTTGTGCCTGCAAACCGAAGGAGGAGTCCAGGGATATACCCCTGAGCACAAATAGAAAAGAAAAGCTGTATTCTAATCAGAAAAATAAACTTCAAATATTGAGACTCCCAGCAGTAGGTTAGAAAGCTTGTCACCTCTCTGAGATCTAAGCATTTACTTCAGTTAGCTCTCAGGCTAACTGTTTCTAGCCCTATAAATCTGGTTTGCAGTATCTTAAATCTCCAGCAGATGGCGTCTGCTCCAAAACTCAAAAATTCCTTACTAGACCTGGATGGAGGTGGGCGGTCCTTGGACTTCCCACAGGTCAGGGAACCCTGATTGCTCTTTGAGCTGATAAGGGAGGGGGACTTGATCGGGGGAGGGGGAGGGAAATGGGAGGCAGTGGCGGGGAGGAGGCAGAAATCCTTAATAAATAAATAAAATTTAAAAAAAAATCCATTTATATCTTAGGGCAAGCAGGGACTAGGCACATGGAAGCCGCTCTTCATTGACTTCTGCACTCACTATGTGGAAAGGGCTTCTGGCCCGGTGAGGGTAGAAAACATAACTACTGCATAGTAAGAACTATTTTCTGTTTATGTCCATGGATGTACCTCAGTGATTTGAAAGGGAAACATAATCAGACTAAATTCTGACAGGCTTCCCAAACCAACAACCACCACCTTCAGTTCTGTTACTTCAGCATGAAATAAGAGCGTTCAGTGGCAGAGTAGGCTGTGTGTGCTAATCTCAAACACTCCACAAAGGAGTGATGGGCAAAGAAGGCATGGCAAAGAATCTTTTCAAAGGAGCCACCAGAGTCCAGCTCCTCCAAGGAGCAGGGCACCGTCCCATGATAGATGGCTCGCAGGATATTTCCTTCTCATTTTGTGCGAGCAGACAGATGTGGAATGTGATGGACTTCTAACGCTTAATGACACCTTTGCTCAGTAGCTTTGGAAAGCGCACACATAATACACGGAGGGAGCCATAGGCACAGGAGCCAGGGCCCCCATCCTTTTGTGTCAAGCACAAAGAAAAAGGCGAGTGAGGCAGAGGCAGAGACAAAGGAACAGCTCATGTCACCAAGCGCCGAACATGATTTAAACAGCCAACTTAGTAAACATCAATTCTCAGGCCGTGTTCTGTGAATCGGAGTCAGCCTCTAAAGGAAACGCTGGCTCCGTTGAAAAGATTGCTCCTGCTAAAGACAATGCCAGGCGAAATCTCCGTGCAGTAAGTCACCCCCCTGGAAGATGCTGACAAGACAAAAGCCTCCAAGTGAAAAGGTGAAAAACGGCTCATTTGAAAACAGGAAAACGGAACTGCATTGTAGCTGTTTTGTGAATACTCTGGCACCCATGTTTTGCATTGTAAGAGATCAAGGCAGCTTTGAGAGGAGAGAGGGGTTAGAGAGAGCCTGTGTGGCTTGCTGTGTGCCCTTTATGAATCGATTTACATTTCTGGACATCAGTTTCCATCCTGGTCACGTACGAGGGTGAGAGCCAGAGACTGCTTTGTTTTCAGCATTGTTTGTGATCACGTACCATCTTCACACCCACTTGAGTGTGAGTCCTAACCCTGGACAGTGGGAGCTTGGGGGAGTGTGGTCTGGTATGGGTTTGCCAAAATGGAACCCTTGGAGAAAGGCACGCCACATGAAAGGATCCTGGAATCCTTGTAGCCTCCCGTTTTTATGGCTTTCTTCTGAGAATAAAACAGAAGCTTTGGCGAGGAAGCCGAAGACCCAGAAGTGAATCTGTCTGGTCCTAAATGTTAGCTTGAAGGTGCATTTTGACTGTTTGCATTGTCTATGCATCAGGGTTCATGGACTTTTCTAAGATTGGAATTTTGAACTGCCCGTGGTCTTCTGTGTCAGTCATAGTCAAAACACTTAATAGATTCCTCAGAAGTATGGACCTAGAACATTCAGGGCAGCTGAGTACTGACGACTGCATGCAACCAATCCAATGTATCTTTGCCATCTTGGCTTCTGGAGAAACACATTTCCCTTCATAAGTCTGCTTTATCCCCACCTCAGATTTACTTATCTCCCAAGTTCTCATTGTGTGTGTGGGCTACCTTCACAATATGCCAAGTCCTAAACGTGGGAATCACAGAGCTTTCCATTCAAAAAAAAAAAAAAAAGATCATGGACAAGAAGTGGTTTAATGAGTTTGCCTTCTACAGTGCTTTTAAAGAGCCGGGCCCCACCCCAGCACAGCGTCCTTGAGAGGAAACACGCTATTTGGTGTACAGGTCTACATTGGAGATTATGTGCCAGACACGTCAGAAATGGGCTTCTTTTCTTAGACACCAAAGTCTTTTGGAACCGGAAGGGACATTACAGAACCAAGTAGAGTCATCCCTTCAGCTTATACACGGCAGAAAGGAGTCGCTTTGATTCAAGATTGGCAGAGATCACCCAGGTGGCAGGGTTATGTTAGGCTAGAACTTATTCCTTATTTTATTTTATAGTTTGCATGCCGAGTTCAGATGCATGCCTATAATCACAGCATCTCTCTACTGTCCTGAATATTCCTGTTCCTAATCCTGGCTTCAAACTCACAGAAGATGACCTTGAACTTCTAATTCTCCTGCGTCCACCTCCCAAGCACCAGGATTGCAGCTAACAAGCCCTGAGTATGTAGTGCTGGTGGGTGCGTGACACACAGGTGCTCCACCAATTGACTTACAGCCCTGACGGTAGAAATGAGCTCAAGGAGTTTTTCTCTTAGAAGTTTAGGTTCTAAGACATCCTGCCGGATCCAGGACCTCTTTCTTGTTCTCCTCTCTCAAGTCCCTTAGATTCCTTCTGGGAATCTGAGTCAAAATGACCTTGTTACCATGCATTCGGGTTTCTCCCATTGGTCTCTTCAGTCTGCTGTCTACTCACTCACTCATTCAAACATCTCCACAGGTCCCCACCTAAAGCCAATGACTGTGGGTGTGAAGCCATCATCTAGGTGCTGCAGATGGAGCTAAATGCCCTCGCTCCTTAAAAACCTAGCACTGTGACTGTCAGTGCTCCTGAAGAATCTTCGAAGCAGTACATCAGCTGTACAGTTGCTCTTAGCCAGTATTTTCAAATGACTCCCCACGATCACAGCAAATACGCCATTTTTCTTATTTTCTAAGTGTAGTGGGCAACTTTCTTCTTCAGTGTCAGCTGAACACGAGCTGCTGGTTCCATGAGAGCAAACCGTGTTCTACAGAGGCCAAAACCTTGGAGCGGGTGTCTCCTTAAAGTACACTTCACATGTCCCCAGAACACTAAGCCAGGTTTTAACGTTGTTTGCTATTAACCTGTCCCAACATGTGCCATCACACACATCTTGATCATACTAGACAGAGGTGTGACGTCACGCACATCTGTGATCATAGTAGACAGAGGCATGACGTCACACACATCCGTGATCATACTAGACAGAGGCATGACATCACGCACATCTGTGATCATGCTAGACAGAGGCGTGACGTCACACACATCCGTGATCATACTAGACAGAGGCGTGACGTCACACATATCCGTGATCATACTAGACAGAGGAGTGCCATCACAAACATCCGTGATCATACTAGACAGAGGCGTGAGGTCACACACATCCGTGATCATGCTAGACAGAGGCGTGGCGTCACACACATCTGTGATCATACTAGACAGAGGCGTAACATCACACACATCCTTGATCATGCTAGACAGAGGCGTGGCGTCACACACATCTGTGATCATACTAGACAGAGGCGTAACATCACACACATCCTTGATCATGCTAGACAGAGGCGTGGCGTCACACACATCCGTGATCATACTAGACAGAGGCATGACGTCACACACATCTGTGATCATACTAGACAGAGGCGTAACATCACACACATCCTTGATCATGCTAGACAGAGGCGTGGCGTCACACACATCTGTGATCATACTAGACAGAGGCGTAACATCACACACATCCTTGATCATGCTAGACAGAGGCGTGGCGTCACACACATCCGTGATCATACTAGACAGAGGCGTGATGTCACACATCTGTGATCATACTAGACAGAGGCGTGACATCACACACATCTGTGATCATTCTAGACAGAGGCGTGACGTCACACACATCTGTGATCATGCTAGACAGAGGCGTGGTCCAGTGTCTGGTGTTGCAGGTTCTCCTTTTTAATGCCAGGTATTAACACTTGCAAGTGTGGGTCTTCCTTTCTCCCAGCAAGACTTCTTTCCCTAGTTCTTTTCAGCAGACTGAGAAATTGTGCTGAGAAATTCATTGGAAACTGTCTGGAATGTGTGTCAGAGCTAGTATGTTTTCGAGGAGGCTGTAGGTACAGTTTCCAGGGCTTTAATAGGTGAATTTGGGGATGAAAATTCTGTACTTTCTTCTGATTACTTTTGAACTTAGGCTGAACTAGGACATGAGCAAGCTTGGCTTGAGCTGCCAGCAGCCTCAGCTGAGAGCCTTCCATCGTAACCCCAGAGCAGAATCCGGACACCTTTTGCTTAGAGCTACAGACTGCCTCTTGGGGACATCTTGTTAAAGGGACCGGTTCTGCACCTGGCTATCTGCTAGAATTCTCCTGCCAGTCTTTGGAGTTACAGTGTGGTAATCCCTGCTCTGATTTACATGGCTACCCTCTGCTAATGACTGTACCACCCTCACATAACAGATTTCACACATTCTCCAGAACAGCTCAAGGAAGTAGATACCACCAGCTGTGTTGAAGGAGGCCCTGAGGCAAGGGAGTTCAGACAGCTCACTTCAAGTTAGTCAGTAATTAGGGAGCCAGGACTCTTAGCCCGACTCTGTCACCCCGGTTACATGCTGCTGTGTGGCTATTTCCTATAAACGGAAACTCCCTTCTGGAAGGAAGAAGGAGAGACCTAAAATTCAGGAACACAGGAATAGAAAAGTCACAAGATTCACAAGGTCCTGCCCAAGGTCATATAAGCTGCAAACAATGGCCAGTGGGGAAGAGATTTTCCTGTGGCTGAACAGGGAGTTGCAGAGATATAGCTGTGTTTGCTGCCATCCATGCTGGAGAGGGCCTTTGTGAGGTGCCCCCCACGCTGGAGTGGGCCTGTGTGAGCTGCCCCCCATGCTGGAGTGGGCCTTTGTGAGGTGGTCCCCCACGCTGGAGAGGGCCTGTGTGAGCTGCCCCCCATGCTGGAGAGGGCCTTTGTGAGGTGGTCCCCCCTGCTGGAGAGGGCCTGTGTGAGCTGCCCCCCATGCTGGAGAGGGCCTGTGTGAGCTGCCCCCCATGCTGGAGAGGGCCTGTGTGAGCTGCCCCCCATGCTGGAGAGGGCCTTTGTGAGGTGGTCCCCCCTGCTGGAGAGGGCCTGTGTGAGCTGCCCCCCATGCTGGAGAGGGCCTTTGTGAGGTGGTCCCCCCTGCTGGAGAGGGCCTGTGTGAGCTGCCCCCCATGCTGGAGAGGGCCTGTGTGAGCTGCCCCCCATGCTGGAGAGGGCCTGTGTGAGCTGCCCCCCATGCTGGAGAGGGCCTGTGTGAGCTGCCCCCCATGCTGGAGTGGGCCTTTGTGAGGTGGTCCCCCCATGCTGGAGAGGGCCTGTGTGAGCTGCCCCCCATGCTGGAGAGGGCCTGTGTGAGCTGCCCCCCATGCTGGAGAGGGCCTGTGTGAGCTGCCCCCCATGCTGGAGTGGGCCTTTGTGAGCTGCCCCCCATGCTGGAGAGGGCCTGTGTGAGCTGCCCCCCATGCTGGAGAGGGCCTTTGTGAGGTGGTCCCCCCTGCTGGAGAGGGCCTGTGTGAGCTGCCCCCCATGCTGGAGAGGGCCTTTGTGAGGTGGTCCCCCCTGCTGGAGAGGGCCTTTGTGAGGTGGTCCCCCCTGCTGGAGAGGGCCTGTGTGAGCTGCCCCCCATGCTGGAGAGGGCCTGTGTGAGCTGCCCCCCATGCTGGAGAGGGCCTGTGTGAGCTGCCCCCCATGCTGGAGAGGGCCTGTGTGAGCTGTCCCCCATGCTGGAGTGGGCCTTTGTGAGGTGGTCCCCCCATGCTGGAGAGGGCCTGTGTGAGCTGCCCCCCATGCTGGAGAGGGCCTGTGTGAGCTGCCCCCCATGCTGGAGAGGGCCTTTGTGAGGTGGTCCCCTACGCTGGAGAGGGCCTGTGTGAGCTGCCCCCCATGCTGGAGAGGGCCTGTGTGAGCTGCCCCCCATGCTGGAGAGGGCCTGTGTGAGCTGTCCCCCATGCTGGAGAGGGCCTGTGTGAGCTGCCCCGCATGCTGGAGAGGGCCTGTGTGAGCTGCCCCCCATGCTGGAGAGGGCCTGTGTGAGCTGCCCCCCTGCTGGAGAGGGCCTGTGTGAGCTGCCCCCCATGCTGGAGAGGGCCTGTGTGAGCTGCCCCCCATGCTGGAGAGGGCCTGTGTGAGCTGCCCCCCATGCTGGAGAGGGCCTGTGTGAGCTGTCCCCCATGCTGGAGTGGGCCTTTGTGAGGTGGTCCCCCCATGCTGGAGAGGGCCTGTGTGAGCTGCCCCCCATGCTGGAGAGGGCCTGTGTGAGCTGCCCCCCATGCTGGAGAGGGCCTTTGTGAGGTGGTCCCCTACGCTGGAGAGGGCCTGTGTGAGCTGCCCCCCATGCTGGAGAGGGCCTGTGTGAGCTGCCCCCCATGCTGGAGAGGGCCTGTGTGAGCTGTCCCCCATGCTGGAGAGGGCCTGTGTGAGCTGCCCCGCATGCTGGAGAGGGCCTGTGTGAGCTGCCCCCCATGCTGGAGAGGGCCTGTGTGAGCTGCCCCCCTGCTGGAGAGGGCCTGTGTGAGCTGCCCCCCATGCTGGAGAGGGCCTGTGTGAGCTGCCCCCCATGCTGGAGAGGGCCTGTGTGAGCTGCCCCCCATGCTGGAGAGGGCCTTTGGGGATGCAGTTGAGCCTTCTGTGCTCCTGTAAGGAACACTAGCAAACTCACGGGTTCACCACTCTACACCTGGGTGGAATCATCTCCTAAAGAGCCGATTTCTCTTGTCCCTTCAGGAAGTCAGATAGCTGTCAAAGGGGATGATTTGTGCAGCTGTGACTGAAGTAGATAGGTGAATTTCCTACTCATTCTTTCTGTGTTCCTGATAGTGGCACTAGGTCCCCGGATGAAAGCTGCGTGATCAGGGCTGAGGAGATAAACAAGGCTAAGAGAAGAGAGGAGGCTGGGTGTTAGCTCATTCCATGTTAGTTTTCCAACGTGGCTCAGAGTTTTTAGAGTTCTTACCTTCATAATCCCTGTATATGGTTTATAGTGAAGGGTAATGTCAGAGAAAGCAAAACCAGAGCCAGGCTATGAAATAAACACTAAAACAGGTAATTCTACTCAGTTTCATGCAGCCTAATAACATCTATCAGGAGTCAGTGGAAAGAGAGAGTTTTCTAGCCACTGAGGACTTCACTGTTGACAGTGAGGCAGAGTCAACTCACAGTAGGGTCAGCACACAGTGGGTCAGCACACAGTGGGTCGGTGCACAGGAGGGTCAGCACACAGTGGGTCAGTGCACAGGAGGGTCAGTGCACAGGAGGGTCGGCTCACAGTAGGTCAGTGCACAGGAGGGTCAGCACACAGTGGGTCAGCACACAGTGGGTCAGTGCACAGGAGGGTCAGCGCACAGTGGGTCAGCGCACAGTGGGTCAGCGCACAGTGGGTCAGCGCACAGTGGGTCAGTGAACAGGAGGGTCAGTACACAGTGGGTCAGTGCACAGGAGGGTCAGCGCACAATGGATCAGCACACAGTGGATCAGCGCACAGTGGATCAGCGCACAGTGGGTCAGTGCGCAGGAGGGTCAGCACACAGGAGGGTCATCTCACAGTAGGGTCAGCTCACAGAGGGTCAGTACACAGTAGGATCAGTGCACAGTGGGTAAGCACACAGTAGGGTCAGCACACAGTGGGTCAGTGTGTGGTAGGGTCAGCACACAGTAGGGTCAGCTCACAGTAGGATCATCTCACAGTAGGGTCAGCTCACAGTAGGGTCAGCGCACAGTACAGTCAGTGGTCAGTGCACAGTAGGGTCAGCACACAGTAGGGTCAGCGCACAGTGGGTCAGTGTGTGGTAGGGTCAGCTCACAGTAGGGTCAGCACACAGTAGGGTCAGCGCACAGTACAGTCAGTGGTCAGTGCACGGTAGGGTCAACTCACAGTAGGGTTAGTTCACAAGAGGCAGTAAGGGCAAAGGATCTAAAGTGAAATCCCACAAGTTGCAAAACAGTGAAGTCAGGAGCTCTGAGAATGAGAGACAGAGATGCCTACAGCCCAGGTAAGATAGCCAAGCAGACCTGGAAAGAGACACATTGGAAAGGCCAGTGGGGACGGGCTGGCTCCCGTGAGACCTCCCCATAGGAAGCATGTTGGGCACTGCTGCTTGTTACATATTCTTGCTCTTAATTCATTGCTCATCATACACCTGTTATAATAGACTAAGCTGAAGGTAAGGATGTTTTCTAATGAGTCGACCTCATTTCAGGAAAGAGAGCACAGACTGAGATGGCAGCCACCACTTCTTGGTAGCTGCGAGAACAGACTTGAGATACCCGTGAAGCTGGAGAAAGCAAGACCACCCAGTATCTAAAAGCTAGGGAATAATGGAGGTCAGCAACAACCAAAGCCCAAATCACAGATGGGCAGAGTGGGCCAACCTGGCCGGGTGCACAGCAATCGGGGTGCACAGCATGTGATCATCCCCATAGCTGGTCTAGGGGCGTGCCCAGAGCCTGCAGGCCTCCATTGGTGCAGCCCACTGCAGCCTAGAGAATGAACAGGCTTTGTCCAGTTTCTGCCGCTGCCCTGTAAACCCACAGACAAAGGGAATTCAAGAACATCATTTTCTCTCTCTTCCACTTTTTGTCCCCCCTCTCTCTATCTCTCTCCCCTGTCTCGTCCCATGCAGGAGCTTTACTCTGTGCTCAGATTCCCACCTTCTCTGTAGTGATCCTTAACACAAGTCTTCCTGCATCTTCATTTTCCAGGGGTGTAAGCCTCAAGGCCACTGTCCCAGGTTGGCAGTTGATGACAAAGCAAACATTATCTTAGGTCCTAGTTCTATGTACAACTAGGCCATGAAAGGTCCCATCACTCTCTCCCACCGCCCCATTAATAGAGAGTGGCCCCTGAACATTCACACCACAGGAATAGGTCTATCTATGGGAGAGGGCCCTGAACCTGCACACCACAGGAATAGGTCTGTCTATGGGAGAGGCATGACAATCCACAAGTAAGGCAAGTGTCTTACGAACTAACCTAGGAATTTGCTGGATGGTGGCAGAGGAGTCTAACATCTAACCCCACTGTGGGAGAGGATGATGGATAACCGTGATGGGTGGGGCTAAACCAAGAGGGTGGGGGAGTGTTTCAGAAGAGGCACAGTTGAATCGAAGCTTCCTGGGGCACTCTGCAGGTGGAAGCCGCAGGGTGGTGTGCTGAAGGCAGGTAAGAGCTCCATGTGCAGAAGTTTATAATAGTTTTGTAAATGATCCCACCACAACAATGACACTTTTATACATGCAATAACCGAGTCGATGCATGACTCAATTTCCTGGCATGGTTCTACGTAGACAAAACAAGCCATTAAATTTTTTGGAAAAAGCGAGTAAAGTTTACTGGCTGGAGAGCCAGCAATGCTGTTGCTGTACCAAGTGAGATTCAGACAACTTGAAAACTAGTTTCCATTGTTCAACGTGGCTGCCTTCGTTTACAAATTTTGGTTGCTACATCTCTCCCAGAATTTCTGAACCTTTTAGATTATATGTCCTGAGTTTTGAAAGAAATTTGCACGGTTTACATTGTTGTCCAGGACAAAATCACCTACACAATCATTTTGTGACTTTTTAGTTAGAAACAATGCTGGTGCGAAGTCCCCCAGCCTAAAGGGAAAGCAAGGGCCTCATGACATGAATGGGAAGGAAGAATGAGCTGCATGGGGTTGTCCTAGTGAGTATCAGAGGCTGTGGTTCGTTAGAGCAGACGCCCTCTCAGAGGGCTAAGTGTCACAGTCGGTGTGGCTACTCCTCAGGGACAATTACCGCTCTTCGTTAATAAAACCCCTGAAGTCAAGGCTAAGTTTTTGTTTATTGGGTGTTTATTGTGTGGCTGGGATCAAGAGAAAGTGTTTCTTTCAAAATTTTGACAAAGCCGTAGCCCAGTAAGCAAGGCAGTTGTTTATCGGAAAAACAGAAATTGCTTTTTTTAAACGTTAAATTTACTTTGTGGATACTTGTATGTGTGCACACATATATGTAAAAGGCTGGGAGAAGATGTGACGTGTCCTCCTCCATGTTCACTCCTTAGTCCCTGGAGAAAACTTCTTCACTTAGCTTGGACTTCATTGTTTTTCAGCTAAGCTGGTGGCCAAGCAGCTGTGCTGACTGTCCCGTCTCCCCTGCCTCCAGCACTGCAGTCATGGGAACATGAGGACGTGTAGGGCCTTGTGTGGGTGCTGGGGATCTGAACTCAGGTCCTTCCGCTGGCAAAAGCAAGCGCTCATCCACCGAATCATCTCTCTGGGTCCCTAGATCTCGTGAGATGAGACTATAGTATTTTTCAGTATCACGAAGAGAGAAATGGAGAACACAAGTGGTCCAATGAAGCTGGACCCTAAAGCCGGGTCTCCTGATTCCTAAGTTATTACCACTGGAATAGACGCAGCTATGTGGATGAAGAGACAGTTGGGCCCTACTCATCTCTGATGATTCTAGAACATGAAGCATTTGATCTGAAAGTTTTCTTTAAGAACTCATACCCCGTCTCAAGAAAACAGTCATATACGAGTTCATCTGGGCCCCTCGGCGCCAGTGTGTTTAAGCACAGTGATGACTGCTAAGCATTGTCATCTCTGAGTGCAGGAGTCTGCTTTGACTGCTCCTCCACTTTGGTTTTCTGAATAAAAAGACGTGAGATTTCAACAGCTGGGTGACAGGTAGCAGCTCCCTTCTGCATGTGAACATGGGGCAGGCAAGCTGTACCATGCAAACTCCCTTTTCTGAAAATGTCTGCAGGGAGGAAATACAATGGTATAAACATAATTCCCTGCTAGAAGTGTCATTCAAATAGAAAACCTGGAGGAAGGTAAGCTGGTCTGGGATGCAGGCGCCAGAGCATCAGGTACAGACAGGGTGAGGTAGAGGTAAGTTCTACATGAGAGGCCACTTGTTTCCCAGGTGGAAAACACCCAAACCTGAAATTCAGGATTCCAAGAAGAAAATTCCTTCCAACAAGAAATTTCCTTTTCTAACAAAACATACCTTCTTTTAATTTTTTTCCTTTTTCCTTTAGACTTTTTCCTTGTTCTCCCCTTGAATTTTTTTTTCTATTTTAAAGCATTTCAAAATATTCCTAACTAACAAGTGTACCACAAAGAAGAGGAGGTCTAGACCGCCTTCATTTTCTCTGGGATCTTCAAGAGAAATGTCTTTGCTCTTAGCTTGCCCACTCTTGCTCTTCTGTTCAGGGCAGCAGCGCATTCTTAGGCAGACTGATTGACTGACCAGTCTCTCCTAGTGACAATAGAGCCAATAAGCCCCAAGAATGGGGCGTCTTCAACCAGCATGGTTCTCAGTTACTGAAAACCTGCCCTGTTTCCAATAAGGTAAACCAGGGACCAACAAAATAGGAAAGCATCACTCATAGAAGAAAACTTCCACCTGCAGCATTGTTTACAGGGAAATTTCTTACTTATTTATTTATTTATTTATTTTTATTGAGAAAAAAAATTTCCGCCACCTCCCAGCCTCCCACTCCTCCCCCCTCCCCCCACTCCTCTCCCCCTTCCCCTACTCCTCTCCCCCTTCCCCTACTCCTCTCCCCCTCCCCCCACTCCTCTCCCCCTCCCTCTCCAGTCTGAAGAGCAGTCAGGGTTCCCTGCCCTGTGGAAAGTCCATCCTGGTCTAGCAAGGAGAACATCCAAACTGGCTAGGCTCCCACAAAGCCAGCACATGAAGTAGGATCAAAACCCAGTGCCATTGTCCTTGGCTTCTCAGCAGCCCTCATTGTCCGCCATATTCTTATTCAAAAGGAAGATGACAAAATAATCTTATTTTTGGGAAAGTTCTTCTGCATTGATAATCTTTACTATCACAAATTTAATAAAGAAGGGTAAAACGAACAAAAGCTTAGGTAGGAGTTGGAGCAGGGCAGACTTCCATCACACACAAGGACTTAAAGAGAACTGATAAGTGCCACGCTGTGGTGTGGAGTATATAGGTAGCTGGATGGCATGTTGTCCAGACACTAGGCTATTTTAACTGCTAATGCCATTGAGATGAGGTAATATTTCCTGTGCTGTTTTAGCTTTTCAATAAGCATGCAGACAAGGCAGGGGAGCCTAGGTAAAAAGTTCACTGTTGGAGGGGGCACATGCGTGCTCGCTGTGCATGCTCTCAAACCCAGCCAGTGGGAACGAGCTTGCGAGAAGGCAGAATGGAACAGCACATGGAAACAATTTGAAACTTGCAGAACATGGATTTTAGGGGCTGTGATAGGGTGACAGAGATTTCTCTCAGAGGAATTCTGAAACAGGCAGTGACAGCAGGAAGGGAAATGTAGCTCTAGTTACCGTAAGTGTGGAGTCTTTATGCATATGCTGGCTAATTCTGCTTACAGTAGCCAGGAGCACTGTTCTTTTCATCCGAACTACGCCCACAGCTAAGCTAGGTCTTAGGGCTGTACTGGCTGGTGTGCTCGTTTGCTTTGCAAAGTTCTCACCCATGACTTCGTACCTAAGAGCATTTTTCTTTGTGGTTTTCTTTATCTGTGTGTTTGCCTTGGTGACCCTTCCCCCCAAACCTTCGCCTTCTATTACTTAAGATGGCAATTATCTCCAGGCTAAGGATGGTGTGTTAGTCATCCATCATGCGTGGAAGCCAAACACGGTCATGGTGCCTCCCCCAACCCCATCCCAGCAGAACACCTTTCACCAGTGTCCCAGTAAACTTGGGGAAAAAAACCCAAACTGTCTTCATATGAAGTCCCTCACAGCTGCTTCCACTCTGAGCCCACTCCTGAGTCCATTTTCCACACCTCACTCATCTTTGCCAGCCAGAAATTCCTGGTCTCTTGCTGGGCCTGGCTGTGCTGCTTTCTGGCTCTGGACAGCCATCTGCTCTACTTCTGCCTGTCTGCCACTGGCACTTCTCAGGGCTCTCGGTCTTCAGGGACCTGTCTCTTGGTCCTCAGAGTTAAGCGCCCCATTCTTTCTGAGGTTTTCCGTCTCACAACTCACCCTTCATGTTCTCTTATTTGTTTATTGTCTGCTTTCTCTGATCAAGTGTAAGTTCTGGGAAGTCAGAGCTCTCTGCCTTTAATGCATGGACCTACAGGGCCGACAGTTTGAAGCTTGGATGCCTCGTCCTCCTAGAGAAAAACACAATCTATTTCTTTCCAGCAAGTGAATGAACAGTTACTGTAATAGCAGCCCCACGGACAAGGCGTTGGCCACTTGTGACCACCATACCACCAAATGTCACAGTGGTCTTCTTATGCCCTGTAATATTCCTGCTTAAACATAAAAATTTTGTCTATTGTGCCTGGACTGTGGGTCCAGTGCCTCTTCAAAGTCTATGGCTTTTTTGGAATCTCATAATTTCTCAAATAGCTATTTAAATGGCCTCCACACATTCTCATACATGTGATCATGTACATACGCATGCATATATAGGACTTATATAATCCTATATATTCTATATAATATAATTATATGTGCACTGAACCAATTATATCTGTTATATATAACATATAATATATAGGCTACACACACACATATATATATATATATATATATATATATATATATATATATATATATAATTAGCTTAGTGTATTAAACTTTAAACCAGGAGTCTGATTCTGTACTGGGTTGTCTATGTTCTTGGATAGATGGATGAGAGCATGAATTAGGCACTAATGAAGTCCAGTGAAGAAAATTATTTTGTACAGTGGTCAGGTCTACTCTAGAAAATGCTATTTAGAAAAGAGTGCCTCTAATATGCTCTCGGATTCTATGGGAAGGGACGTTCGGTAAGAAGTGGGTATGACTTTTTCTGCTGGCTTGTCTGAACAGTCACAGACAGAACATTTAAAAGGACAAGGCTTTGGATGTATGATGTCATCTAAATTAGGTCCTTTTTCTGCCCTTGTTGCTAGTGCTGTGGGAAAATGTCTGGCTTCCCCAAGCTCAATTTTCTCTTTTGTATAAAACCAAATCCACTATGTTTTTCAGAGTCCGGAGTGCTAACTACTACACCATGGAACCCCACAAATTCACTATTTGTAAAAGGCAATTAAGGGAGACTGTGTGATATTGAACTGTTCAATGCATGATTTCTGTGTGACTGAATTACCCTCCCTGCCCTTCATTGTGTTGTGACATGTGGCAATAATAGTATCTTCTTAAAAAAAAGTGAGGATGAAATGAATTAAGAATGCAAAGTACTTGGGACAGTTCCCAGCACAGACTAAATCTTCCCTTGGTTTTGATTGTTACTATAATGCTAGAAGCAGCCAAATTTCCCCCGTTCTTCATTCAGCAGGTCTTGTATACACACTCCATCCATCACACTGTCCATCTCTTCATTTGAATTCTAAGTGTAGACCAGAGTCCAGAGTACAGAAATGACTAGAGGTTGGTGGTGGTGGCACATGTCTTTAACCCAAGCACTTAGGAGGCAGAGGCAGGTGAATTTCTTGAGTTCGAGGATAGCTTGGTCTCCAGAACAAGTTCCAGGACAGACAGAGAAATTCTGTTTCAAAAAGCAAAATAAATAAAATAAAATAGTAATAATAAAATAGAAATAATTAGAATTCATTCCTTAAACCACAGAGCCACCATTTCAGCAAGGATTATATTCTTAGGAAACTAGAAGGAATGTTTTGTGTCATAGTAGACAGGAAATAGCTGTTTGTGCAATGCAAAGCAACTGCCTTTAAAAATGGACGATTTGGGAAACGCTGAATTACACGCCTGCTAGGTTTTTAAATGCCTAACCGCATTTTTAAAAACACGTGCACATTTGTGTGAGAATATGTGCACATGTGGAGGCCAGAAGCTGGCATCAGGTGTCTTTCTCAATCACTCTCCACATGACAAGGTCTTCCACTGAGCCCAGAGCTCACTGATCTGGAGCTGGCTAGACTAGGTGGCCAGCAAGCCCCCGGTAGCCTCCTCTCACCACCTTCCCAGCAATGGGATCCCAGGCGTGTGCCACTGCCACCTGGCTTTTTAAAGTGGGTTCAGCTTGACTGAATGCAGGTTTTAAGTCTCTGCAGCAAAAAATTTACAGGCAGAGTCATCTCCGTATCCTGCTATGACATTTAAAACTTAAGCCCTAAGAAAGTCACTATGAAAATTGTCCTGTTTTTATCAAGTGTTTATGCCAAACCTAAAATAACACACCCAGAATAGCAACTGGTATTAATTCTTAGGGCCAGGCAGGGAAAAAGCATGTTCGCTTTCATAACGTGCTTCTGTGTCAGCCTTAGCCTGTGTTTATTCTTCATTCCCACATCCACATACGTGCTCCCACTTAGGAAAAGAAGTGAGGCAAAGATCCCCAGTTCTACTCTTAGCTCCCATAGTTCTTCCCATGACAACACAGAGATAACCATCAGAAAGAACCACAATCCACAGTAGCAGTATCCATACGAGCATCCGGGTCTTGTGTGACCCGAGGAAGCTGCCATTCATCCCGAACTACTCTGCGCCAGGAGCTGTGGTAACAGTTTAAGGCAGAAGGCATCGTGTAAGCTGCACAACTACCACGTGAGTCTCATTTTACAGAGATAAACCCTGGAATCTAGGCACTTTGATGACAACCACTCAGCTAGAGACTGACAAAGCCGGGATTTGAACCAAAGTCTGTCTGTTTGATACAGTGGAGACTCAGAGTTGTCTACTCGTGCCTGGGTTTGGCCCAGACACAAAAGGAGACTTGGTTAAATGGGCCCTTGACTAACCATGACACCTGATTTTACCCTCTTCTTCCTCCCTGGCCTTTCCCAAAAGATAAAAAGTAAAAATAAAAAGATTGAAAACTTACTCAAAGACAGGAATCAGAAGCTAGAATCAACTAGTCACCCTGCTTGAGAATAGCTCGAGGAGAAGGAAGTCCCGTGGTCCCGTTTCTGAAATTTGGCCCCTCCCCATTGGCCATGCTCATGCCTGGGTCTTTCTGGCACTGCCTAGACCTTGCCACTGGTCATCCGTCCTAGTAGTGACAAGAGGTGACCTGCTGGATATCGAAAGCCCACAGAGTTGCTATGACTGTGCAAGGGAAGAGCTCCCAAATCGGCAGTGGGTTAGCATCCATATCTTCACATAAGTCTCTGCTCATCTTTGGAGTCCCCAATAACTCTGCTTGCTGTGGTACAGTAATTTAACCTGATTTTCAAATGGACTGAGCAAAATGCCTCTTATTTAGAGACACCCATCTTGAGATGCAGTGCTGTCTCTTGCTGAAGATAGGCGTTTCCTCAGAGTTGACCTCAACTGGGTCAAGATTCCACAAATTTCTGAGACCAGACCTCTAGGAATGGGTCCTATTAGATAAAGAGGAGGGTGAACAGTCTTGATTTATTCAATGGATATTGGTTAGACGTTAATGATGTGCCAAATGCTGTTTGAGGTGCTGGGTATGTGTTAGTGAGCAATCTTCAGAAGGAATCACTGTACTTAAATTCTAACAGGGGCAGATTAATATAAGCAAAACCACTAGCAAGCAGCATGCTCTGAGGTGGTAAGAACTATGGAGAAGAATTAACCCAGATAAATGTGATAGGGGGGTACAAAGAGAATGGGAGTGTATGGACCCTGAGATGGACATATACTTGGTGCATTCTGGGAAGGGAAGCATTGTTGGAGGATAGAAGTAGGGAGCACAATGGAAGCTGAGATTGAAGAGATGGTGTGTGTGTGTGTGTGTGTGTGTGTGTGTGTGTGTGTGAGAGAGAGAGAGAGAGAGAGAGAGAGAGAGAGAGAGAATCAGAGAGATAGAGACACATACAGACAGACAGACATTCATACACACACAGAGATCACACTCCTAGGCCAGCCTGTCTAAGGTGGAGCTTCGGGCTGGGGTTACAGACACAAGCTACTGTGTCCAGCCTTTGTGGTGTCTGCACTTGAGCCCCTCATGCTGGCTTTACTTGCTGAGCAGTCTAACCAGCTCTTCTTCTTTTGTTTTTTTTTTTTTTTTTTTTTTTTTGGATTTTTCGAGACAGGGTTTCTCTGTAGCTTTTGGTTCCTCTTCTTTTGTTCTTAAAGCACCATTACTTCTACTGTTAGTCAACAAGATTTAGAATATGAAAACTGCTTTGAGAAGAGCCCAAGGAAAGAGAAGAAATAGGAATTTATTGGGGTCTTTGGGGTTCTTTGAGCATCAGTCACATTAATACAGATGTCGGAAGAGAAAGTGCAAGTTGACAATTGTGTGTCTTGCCTTACATTTTATTTCAAGCCCGCCTTACTTATGTATTCTTCAAGAACAACGTCAAATACCATATTTTGCAAACTCATGGTTTCAAGTTGCTGCCTTAAAGGTCCTTGCGACCTCTGTACAGAGTTTTAACATTTTTTTTCCTGCTTTGCTGGCTCAAGGGTGGTGACCGAACCAAATATGCTTATAAACAGGACCAAATGAATCAAAAAAGTCTTCCTAAGAATGGGGCAGTTTTGTGAAGAAAATACCCATCAAAGTCAGGCTTTCAAGGCAAGCCAAAAACCCACTGCCATTTCTGGCTCAACAAAATCTCTCCTTCATATAGTTAAATGTCAGCAAAAGTGTCCTTACTTAATTCTGTGAGGCTCCTGACTCATAATGACAATCTACATCATTTCACTGAGGAAATGTTTTGTTCTCAGTTACATTAGCTGTTTTTACAAGAACCTTCATCCGTCATGGCAGGAAGATGGTTCTTCACAAAATGACTTTCCCTTCTATAGCAATTGATGTGGGCTCATTCTCTTTGATGTTCTAGAGTCACTGACCTTTCAAAGATGGAGGCAAAAGGGTCTGTGGCAGTCCCTGTCTGCAGTGACAGTGCTAGGCTTTGGAGAAGAATAAAAAAAAATACTGACCTCCATCTGAAGAGAGGCTGAGCAATCCACCCATCCCTTCCTCTCCTCCTCTGTCTCCTGATCTCTCTATTTATGTGATCTCTTTTTCTCAGAATTTATTCCATGACCTTTTTTGAATGCAGGCAGTAGTCATGAGTCCACTCTTATGAAAGAGAACATAAAGTTAAGTATTTTTAGTTCTAATTCTGTCAAGGACTGTTTTGTTTGTTTCAGTGGTAGATATGTGCATTAAATATATTTGATACTGAAATTCAATATAAAATTTAATAAGAAGCTTCACAGTTTATGTTTTGAGTGCCAATTCTAATCGCATATAAGTTCAATGAGTTGTACAGATTTTGGATTTGGCTAATTTGGGTGTGTGATGCTTTTATTTATTTGCAAGATTTTTAATAATAAAGTTTATTTTTTTAAAAAATATTTATTTATATTTTATATATGAGTGTTCGGTAAGCCAGAAAAGGGCACTAGATCCTATTATAGATGGTTGTCAGTCACCATGTGGTTGCTGGGAATTGAACTCAGGACCTCTGAAAGAGCAGTCAGTGCTCTTAACCACTGAGCCATCTCTCCAGCCCTAATAAAGTTTATTGAGATATACAAAATTCTCTTTAAGGCAGATATTTATTTGACATATCTGTATCCTTTAACTAAATAAGCAAAGAAAATTTCAGAGAAACTATAAGTCTATTTTAGGAGATATAAATGTGGAAAAATCACATGAAATCTTATCCCTCAGGAGGTTGAGAGGAGCAGAAAAGCAGCAAGGTCTGAGTAAGCCTAGGCTTACACAGTCAGCCCCTGGCCAGGAAAAGTATCACATTGTTTAGAGCAGTAAAAGCTGATTAATTCAGACCATAGATTTATCATGCAACTGCAGGATACACAGTGTACATCAGCACAAAGGCAGATGCACTTCATCTATGAGCTAGGGGTGATATGGTGTCTCTGACATCATTGCTTACTGTTGTCCTTGCTGATTCATGTGCTGTTAGCTCTGCATCTCTGGGGTCGCTAGGACTTGAGTACACCTGCCAGGATAGCCTTCCCTCTGGGCAGTGCCTGAGGGCTCAGAGGCCCGTGAATGGACAAGGCTGGAGGAGCTTGAGCTGTACCCCTAGTTTATATTCAGTTATTCAGCCATGTATTCAGAATAGTAGAGTCAGATGCAACTAAATGTTAGGGGGGCTTCCTGGGGGAAGTGAAAGTCTTTAAGGAGAATTTTAGCATCAAGTCTACACAGGGTTATTCAGCAGGAAGTGGTCAGAGAGGGGCTGGCCTTGCCAGCATAACCACTGCTAGTTGGGAGTGTTTTAGACCCACTGGGTAATAATACCTAGGTAAGGAAAGAAGACATGGGAAGGGGTGTGGCACTGTGGGAATGCAGGTAGGTAGCCCTCTGCAGACCTGGGTGCTATTGGCTAGCTGGACTATTAGGGCAGCTTGCAGTGGTCACTGGTGAGCTCCTTCTGCTCACTGAGCCTTTCAAGATCACACACTCCAGGACAGCCAGGGCGCTGAGGGCTTGGAGCAGTTAAGCACAGCCCGGGGAATCTCAAGCGAGAGGGCAGCAGGAAGCCTGCAGATTCTGATTTTGATGTTGTTTGTGGACATCTTTTGTTCTGATGTTGAAGAGACCTTGGATGTCTGTGCACACTGGGATTTACTCAGTCCCTTTTATTTCCCAGGCACCAAATCTCTCCTCCTCCCCCTGTTTCTCCCCATTCATTTGTTGCTCTATAGCTTCTCCTGTGTTTGCCTGACATACAGATGTATTAGAGGAGTCCATCTTGACACATTGCCACTGGTCACTTTGAAGATGGGCTAGTGCCTTTATGGGCAGTTTGTCTGACAAGTCACAGCTGTAGAAAAATCGGCCCCCCAAGTCAGATTTCTCCAGTTTCACCAGCAGAATGCAAGTGAGGGGTCCTTTATCTATTTACCTTGCCTGTTGGCTCAAATAGACCGCATCCTCAGCAGGTAAAGCCAAAATAAAACTTTCGGCAAGCCAAATTAGTTGGTAAGCTGTTGTGGGACATTGAATTGTATTGATCTCTTCAACCTTGAACTGATTAAGTGTGTGTGTGGGGCGGTATGTCAAGTAGTTACAGAATTTCTCAATTCCTCACTGGGTTTTGCAATTTCCAATTTGCACTGCTTTTGCTCAGCCTGTGTGCCAGGGACAATTCGAGCTACCAAGTAAGGGCCACAATCTGTGCCATTAGAACTCACTGAAGGGCATGTGCTGGCTGCTCGCTTCCCCAACAGCCCTGCCAGTCTGGAGTCGCTGCTGCCCAAGTCCCAGAGGCTCACTACAGACGCAAACAGCTCTCACAGTAACCTGGAATTAGACCACGGCCCGAATGGCGTGGCTTGCAAGGGAGTGGCCTTCTCTGATGTGTCTAAGAAGGCAGCACTAGTTGTACTGGAGAAGATCTCCAAGATCAGACTACTTCAGAAAGTCTGGGCCTAGATCGCAGCATTTGCATCTCTCAATAAACGACTCCAAGAGCCGGGGTTGCATACAGCAAGGAAGGAAAGGAAAGAGACCAAAGGGAGGGGTTTTTCCACAAGGGAGGGGTTTTTCCATAAGGGAGGGGGTTTTCTATAAGGCCTACCGCATTGTAAAACTGGATTTATTAGAAAGTGAGCCCTAAAAGGGACCAGGAGTCTTGTCTCAAGCTGAAGGGACTTCAAACCCACACTGCCAAAGGAAGCAAGGAGGTGAGTCTGAAAGTCTTCAGCTGAGCAGCCATTTCTTACCCACACACATAAGTCTTCAAGATTAAACTTGTCTCTCGGTGGCTCCATTTCAGTTAAGTACTTTAAGACCTCAGTTCAAACCTCTTCTCTTAGGATTTGGCTCAAAATATTGATAACCATAAATTTCCATATTTATATCTCCAATCTGTGAGGACTTAAAACTATTGTGGGAACTAAGTTCAGTCTTGAGGAGCAGATTGTGTATTTCATTCCCACAGTGAACTCTGCCTGGAGCATCAGCACCACGAGGAAGGGAAGCAGACTGTCCAGTACTCTCCATGCTGTAAATCCTGTGCTTCTCTGTGTTACACAAACGCATCAATTCAGTCCTGCAA